>NW_024070202.1:114798087-115077140 GCF_014754425.2 Oryx dammah | reverse complement strand
CCACCTGCACACACACTAACTCACACGCCACCTACACTCACACACCACCTACACACACACCTCAACTCACACCTACACTCACACACCACCTACACATACACTCCAACTCACACACCACCTACACACACACACACTAACACACTACCTACACACACACCAACTCACACACCAACACACCACCTACACACACAATTCACACATGATCTACACACACACACAATTCACACACCACCTACACATACACATACATACACACCAACACACACCAATACACATTACCTACACACACACACACACATATACCAACTCACATATACACATGAACTCACACCACATACACACACACATACACGCACCAACTCATACACAGCAACTGACACACACCATCTATACACACATACATAACACCCACACACACCCCAATTCAGATACCACGTGCATGCATACATGCACACACCAACTCATACACTCACACACCACCTGCACACACACATACCAACTCACACATGCACACCAACTCACACACTGCCTACACACAAAACATCAGACACACACCAATTTACATACCACCTGCACACCCTTACACACACCAACTCGCACACCCACACACCCCCGACATACATACCAATTCACACACAACCTACACACACACACACACACACAGGCACCTGTGGGAGTTAAACTCGGTAAAATTGGACATCATGAGTGGTCTTGGGGAAGACGGACCTCTAAAAGGCAAACTTGGGGAAGCACATGGAGAGGGTTTTCCACCCTACACACAAGATGGCATTTGCAGGTTAGAGAAGGGGGACAACATAGTTTTTTTGGAGCATACACACAGACACAGCGAGGCTTATCCCTCTCTGCGACCAGCCTCCTACCTCCGGGCCCTGCGGCCAGCCAGGGAGCCAGCCTCGACCCTCAGAGAGGGAGGCCGCCCTGGGGCCGCCTCCTCTGTGTCCTTGGACGAGAGCTGGCCGGGCTGGCGCTGGCCCATCACCAAGTGACTCACCAACTAGCGCTGCTTCCTGCAGGACCAGCCTCCCATGGGGGCCTCAGGAGCCAGGCCCGCCCCCCAGCACAACCCACCTGCTCGGAGCAGCCCTGCCGGTGTGGATTTCATTTTCAGTCAATCGGCTCCATCACAGCAATCTTTTTCACCAGGCGACAATATATTTCAGGCGAGGGGTGGTCACCCATTTAGTATATTAGTGCTTTGGGTCTAAATCAGTGGCCGTGGCCTGGGCTCAGTGTGTGTTCGCTCTGCTTCAGCGAGTGATGTATTTGAGTCAGGCTGATGAATCTGGTTTAGGAGGTGATCTATTTCCATCTCCAGCCAGTAATTATGTTTTAATGTGTGATATATCCCTTTCTGGATGAGGTATATTAAACCCCTGATGACTGTAGTATTTATTTCAGCGTGTTATGTATGCACACAGCCATTCATACACATTTCCACGTTTAATGCATCCGCTCTGCCATGCCATATATATTCCTGACTTCTTCTGAAGTTTTGGACTGAATGGCACCTCATAAAAATGCCACTTCAAAAAAAAAAAAAAAAAATGCCACTTCATTAAGAATCAACAGGAATAAGCCAACCAGAAAAAAAAATTTTTTTTTATTGATGAAGGTTGAACAGAGAAATATCAAGTTCACATCTCACTTCCCACAGGGGAACCAGACAATGAAATCTTTATTGGGAGATTCTGGATGTCAGGAATGCACTTCATCTTGTCAGGGGTTGTACAGCCAGGGAAAATAGATCACCTGAGGTGAACTGTGGCCAAAGAGGCCTTCTCAGCTCAGCGGCTGGGGTGCCCTTGTGTCAAATGGCCCCGATGTTTCCGTTCCTGAGTGGCCTCTTTTTGTCAGTGGGCCCTGCATTCCAGTCCCTCCCGGAAGCCCTTGAACACTGAGGGTTGAGCCTTCAGAATCCTCTCCTCCCCATCGCAGCCAGCTTTCCCAGAGTGGATGCTGTGATGGGGTCCGAGTTGGGGGACCTGGTGGGCATGATCATGTGTAGAGGGCAGATGCTGCAGGGTTGCCCCACGGGACCCACTGGCAGTGCCTGTATCCCCATCACATCTGGAGGTGGGAGGTGGTACCCAGGATGGTAGCTGAGGCAGCTCTGTAGCCGAGACAGGACCTGAAGGCCTCCTAGTATCCAGGGCTGCAGGACACCCCACACCTAGGGGCACCGGGCAGCAACCTCCCCAACCCCCCCAAACACACAAAATACACACCAGCTCCCCTCCCTCTTCCCTGGTGGCTCAGCAGTAAAGAGTCTGCCTGCGATGCAGGAGACCCAGGTTCGATCCCTGGGTGGGGAAGATCCCCTGGAGAAGGGAATGGCTACCCACTCCAGTACTCTTGCCTGGAGAACCCCGTGGACCAAGGAGCATGGCAGGCTACAGCCCATGGGCTTTCAAAAGACCTGGACACGACTTTAATGAAGACTAAACCACCACCACTCCCTCTAACAAGGCTCTCTCCAGGAAGTTCTCCAGCAATCCCCACCCTGTTGGCCTTTTAACCGACAGGGAGAATGCTGCAAACACTCTCCTGGTGGGTGGGATTTTGGTCAAGGTCAGGCTGATCTTTCTCGACAAATATCATGTGATATCACTTACATGTAAAACCTCAGATAAGACACAAATGGGCAGATCTGTGGAGCAGAAACAGACTCACAAACATAGAGAACAGACTTGTAGTTGCCAAGGTGGTGAGGGGGTCGGGGAGGGACGGATTGAGCATTTGGGATCAGCAGATGCTAACTTTTGTATATAGGATGGATAAACCACAAGGTCTGACTGTAGGGCACAACATCCTGTGATAAACCATCATGGAAGAGGAGATGAAAAAGAATATATATGTGGGTATAAGAGTAATTTTGCTGTACAGCAAATCGTTAATATTGAATATGTTGAAATTAATATAGCATTGTAAATCAACTTTACTTCAATAAAACTTTTTCAAAATTAATCTTTTTATTCATAAAATCCATTCTAGATTTTTCGAGAAGTAAATGAGCACTCCTGCCTCTTCCCTGGGGGACTCACCATTCCCAGATACCCTGGTCCTGCCTGTCACCCAAGAAAAATGCTACCGTCAGCATCTCCAGAGGAATAAGGAGGAGCTCCCGTGAAGGCCAGGGCAACACGAGGCAGCAGAGAGGGGCTCCTGGGGGTGGGGAGCTGGCTGCACCCACGGGGGCCACCCCAGCCTTCATCTTTCCTTGAAGGTCTCGAGCTTTAACTTTTGAGGTCGTGGGCTCCCTGAGCCGTGAGAAGAGATAGAAAGCCCTCCTCCTTTACCCTCGGGCCCATGAGCCCGACAGCTCTCAGTGGTGGGGTTACTTGTACATTTTAGAGTGTGGGCACCTGCCTAGCTTTTACCCACTAGATACCACCTCCGACCCAGTCACGACAACCAAAAACATCTCCATATGTGGCCAGGTGTCCCCAGAGGCAAGACTGTCCCCTGGATGAGACTCACTGCTTTAGGCTTATTGTTATCAAATGGAACATAACAAAAAACTGACTAAAAAAAAGAAACACAGTATATAGTGCAATAAGTCAGAAAGAGATATGGAATCTCGGAAGATGGTCCTGACAAACCTATCTACAGGGCAGCAGTAGTAATGCAGACACAGAGAACAGACCTGTGGACCCAGTGGGAGAAGGAGAGGGCGGGGCGAATGGGGAGAGGACCGTGGAAACACGGACACGACCATACGTGAAACAGACAGCCGGCAGGAATTTACTGCGTGAGGCAGGGAGCTCAAACCCGGGGCTCTGTCACAACAGACGGGTGGGATGGGGTGGGAGGGGGGAGGGAGGTTCAAGAGGGAGGGGTCGTCCGTATACCTGTGGCTGATTCTTATGGATATGTGGCAGAAACCAACACAATATTACAAAGCAATTATTCTCCAATTAAAAATAATTTTAAGGAGAAAAACACAGTAAGTACAGAAAATATGAACAGCATGAAAACAGCCAATCTAAAACTCCGGGTTTACATTCTAAGAACCTCATTCAAAACCTCCAAGGACTGCATGCCACCCAAACAGCCTCCTTCCAAGACAGCTGCCTCCAGCTGGGTCCACACAGCCTCAGGGTCCCCGCCCCCCAGCTGTGTCTTCTCACATAGGGCCAGCAGGTTCTATATTCATCTTGCCTTTACCATAAAGAAATGCCCACTTCCCAGTTCCTTCAAAAGTACACTAAGGAGGAGGAAGAGGTGAAGCCAGAGGGAAAAGGAAGAAAAACTACTACAATCATTTCAAAGATTTTAAAGACATTTCAAGGACAATTTTTCTCATTTCAAGGACTCATCTCCCACCTGATCAGTTCAGTTCAGTTCAATTCAGTCGCTCAGTCATGTCCGGCTCTTTGCGACCCCATGGCCTGCAGCACGCCAGGCCTCTCTGTCCATCACCAACTCCTGGAGCTTGCTCAGACTCATGTGCATCAAGTCAGTGATGCCATCCAACCATCTCATCCTCTGTCATCTCCTTTGCCTCCTGCCTTTAATCTTTCCCAGCATCGGGGTCTTTTCCAATGAGTCAGTTTTTCACAGTTCTTTCACAGGTTGCCAAAGTATTGGAGTTTCAGCCTCAGCATCAGTCCTTCCAATGAATATTCAGGACTGATTTCCTTTAGGATGGACTGGTTGGATCTCCTTGCAGTCCACGAGGGTCCATGAGGGTCTGAGGACTGTCCAGCAGCTGTCCCTGTGGATGGCCTGAACATTGTGACCTCCCATGATGACAACACCAGGGGAAGAGGCCACGAAGAAGCCCCGGCAGCTTTACCTGCTGCCCCAAGTGGCCGGGATCAGTTCCTGCCACGGGGGTGGGAAACACTTCCCGGGTGGGAAACACTTCCCAGGTGGGAAGGAGGGGCTGGAAATTCGGTGCACCCAACGTACATAAGGCTCCGTAGGTGAACTGTTCACCCCCATCAGTTCAGTTCGGTTCAGTCACTCAGTCATGTCCGACTCTTTGCGACCCCATGAATCGCAGCACGCCAGGCCTCCCTGTCCATTGCCAACTCCTGGAGTTCACTCAGACTCATGTCCATCAAGTCCATGATGCCATCCAGCCATCTCATCCTCTGTCATCCCCTTCTCCTCCTGCCCCCAATCCCTCCCAGCATCAGAGTCTTTTCCAGTGAGTTAACTCCTCGCATGAGGTGGCCAAAGTACTGGAGCTTCAGCTTTAGCATCATTCCTTCCAAAGAAATCCCAGGGTTGATCTCCTTCAGAATGGATTGGTTGGATCTCCTTGCAGTCCAAGGGACTCTCAAGAGTCTTCTCCAACACCACAGTTCTAAAGCATCAATTCTTTGGCACTCAGCCTTCTTCACAGTCCAAATCTCACATCCATACATGACCACAGAAAAAAATGGTCACCCCCATCGTTAATCTTTATTTTCAAAATGGAAAGTCGCTCAGTTGCGTCCGACTCTTTGTGACCCCAGGGACTGTAGCCCACCAGGCTTCTCTGTCCATGGAATTCTCCAAGCAAGAATGCTGGAGTGGGTTGTCATTCCCTTTTCCAGAAAATCTTCCCAACCCAGGGTTTGAACCCAAGTCTCCTGCATTACAGGCAGATTCTTTACCATCTGATCCACCAGGAAAGCCCCCTTATTTCCAAAAGCAATGTTTTACGACTCAAACTGCCTAGTCTCCATAAGGAACTCTCAGTTACTTAAATCCTTGATCTCAGATTCCACTGATCATCAGAGGTACCTGGGATGCGATTCAGAAGGTATGGAGTGGGAGCCTAAGAGTCAGCATTCTGGAAGTGGTTCCCTGACAGCCAGGTTGGGGACCACAGCAGTTACAGGTAATTTTCAAGGCAGTGGTGATCAGTGCCTCAATTCCCAGTGATCTATGACAAGGCTTCCCAAGCCCAGAGCTCTGGGTCCTTGCTGGGAGCCTGGGAATTAATTACAAGAGGTCTACAAATCTGTGCTCAAACCAAGCTCTGAGTGAATACTGAGTAAATAGTATTGATTTTGCATACGATTTGGAGAATGGGTGTGACGCTATTGTGATTGATAAAATACAGATGCATTAAACACATTCCTGCAGATAGAGTATATTTCTGACTTTATGAGTTGACTCAAGATCGACCGTATCAGTCAGAAGGGTCCCAAAAGGAACGGACACACAAAGCTGGTGACAGAGGAGTTTAACAAGAGGAATATTAATCCAGGGAAATCCAAGAAAAGATGGGGATGGTCCCCAGAGCTAAGATTGGTGGAGAATGAGGGGACAGGGGAGGGGCTGTCACCAGAACCTGAGGGGGAGGCCCGGGAGAAGCAGAGGGTTAGCCAGCCAGCAGCTCCACAGCAGAAGAAGCTAGAGAAATCAATACAGTGACTGTACCTCCCTCTAGGCTCCCCCAACCTTCATGAGAAGCTAGAGAGCCGAGTGACCTCTAGCTCTCCTGTACTGACCTGGTGAGTCAGTACAGGGCAACCTCTCAGGGCTCAGAGCAGACGGTGAAGGGCAGGAAGTGCATCTGAGAGGCAAAGAAGGCCTTTGGCACCAATACTAAACATACTACTCTTATTATGTGAGCACCTTTGGCTTCCCAGGTGGCACTAGTGGTAAAGAACCCACCTGCCAAAGCAGGGGACTTAAGAGACACAGGTTCGATCCCTGGGTTTGGAAGATCCCCCGAGGAGGGCATGGTAACCCACCCCAGTGTTCTTGCCTGGAGAATCCCATGGACAGAGGAGCCTGGCGGGCTGCAGTCCACAGGGTCTCAAAGAGTCGGATTCCGCCTAGTGACTGAGCAGCCCAAGCAAAGACTCCGGTGGTTCATCATTGCCTAGAGAACCCTATTTCCAGCCAAGATGTGGGGGGGTCTGTGTGATACAACTATGCCAGGGTGTCCCCAAGGCTATTTTCAAACTTGATGATTCACCCAAAAGACCCACAAAACTCAGGAAAAGCTGTCATTCTTATGGTTATGGTTTATGACAAAGAAAAGGTACAGATTAAAACCAGCAATGAGAAAAGGTCGGGGGTGGAGGAACCAGCCACAAGCTTGCAGGTGTGTCTCCCAGAGCGGTTACAAGTGAAAGTCACTCAGTCGCGTCCCACTATTTGTGACCCCACGGACTATACAGTCCATGCACTTCTCCAGGCCAGAATCCTGGAGTGGGTACCTTTCCCAGGAGATCTTCCCAACCCAGGGATCAAAGTCAGGTCTCCCACATTGCAGGTGGATTCTGTACCAGCTGAGCCACCAGGGAAGGCCAAGAAGACTGGAGTGGGCAGCCTGTGCCCTCTCCAGGGGGTCTCCCCAACCCAGGGTCTCTTGCCTTGCAGGCGGACTCTTTACCAGCTGTGAGACACACAACTCCCAGCAACAGCATGTGACAACCCAACACGCGGGAAGTGTTGCCACCCAGGGAAGCTCGTCTGTGCTGTGGTGTCCAGAGATTTACCGGGGTCTGCCATGGAGTCCAGGCAGCACGTCCACAGGCAAGAGACAGCAAAGGTTGCCAGGAGCCACCACCAGCCTGGATAGAGGCCTGGGATAGGTGCTTCCTCCCAGACGCAGAGACCAACCCTGCCCACCCCTGGATCTCCTCCATCCAGCCTGCAGACCCTGAGACTAATTCTCTTGTGTTCGCCACCCTGTTGGGAGAAGGCAATGGCACCCCACCCCAGTACTCTTGCCTGGAAAATCCCATGGACGGAGGAGCCTGGTGGGCTGCAGTCCATGGGGTCACAAAGAGTCGGACATGACTGAGCGACTTCACTTTCACTTCTCACTTTCATGCATTGGAGAAGGAAATGGCAACCCACTCCAGTGTTCTTGCCTGGAGGATCCCAGGGACGGGGCAGCCTGGTGGGCTGCCATCTATGGGGTCGCACAGAGTCGGACGCGACTGAAGTGACTTAGCAGCAGCAGCAGCAGCATTCCGCCCTGTCTGCAGTGCTTTCTTTGTTCAGCAGCCCTAGCAAGCCAGTACAGCTCGGGTGTCTATTGCAGAGACCCCAGGGACAGATGCCTTTTTTCACATAACGTTCTCTTCCTGTACGAGTTTCCGATGGGCGCTCTAACAAATTATCACAAACTGTGAGTTAAAACAGCACACAGATCTTCTCCTGCAGTTTTGGAGTCAGAAGTCAAAAACCAGGGCTGGGTCGGGACTTCCCTTGTGGTCCAGCTGTGAAGAATCTGCCTTCTTAAGAACCTGCAGGGCATACGGATTCCATCTCTGGTCAGGGAACTCAGATCGCACATGCCTTGGAGCCACTAAGCCCAAGCACCACAGCCAGAGAGAAACCCAAGTGCCACAGCTAGGAACTGACACGATCAAATAAATAAGTGAAATATTTTTTATGAAAACCAGGACTAGGTCAAATCAAGGTGCTGGGAAGGCCATGCCCCACCCAAGGCTCTAGGGGAGAATCTGCTTTCTTGCTTTTCCCAGCTTCAAGAGCGTCTTCCTTCTGGAATGTTCCACACCCCCGTCCCTCCTCTCTAAGTCCAGCAGGGTAGCACCTGCTTCAGTCGTCACACTGCCTTCTTCTGCAGCCTGGTGATCTCCTTCTGACCCCTTCTTACAAGGCCGTTTATGATTCATCCAGGGTCCACCCAGATAATCCCGGCCTTCCCCAGTGCCTCGGATGGTAAAGAATCTGCCTGCAATGCAGGAGACTTGGGTTCAATCCCTGGGTCAGGGAGATCCCCTGGAGAAGGAAATGGCAACCCACTCCAGTATTCTTTTCCTGGAGAATCCCACGGACGGGGAGCCTGGCCAGCTACAGTCTGTGGGGTTGCCAAGAGTCAAACACGACTGAGTGACTAACACACTCACACACTAGATTATCCACGATAATCGCCCCATTTTAAGATCTCAATTTAACCATATCTGTAACGTCCCTTTTGCCATATAAGGCTAAGATTCACAGGTTCCAGGGACGAGGGTCTGAAGATCTCTGGGGGCCATTTTTCACCTTCCTTACTTCTCTCCTGGGTCTGCAAAGAGATTTTAGTATGGATTAAACACCTAAATGTAAGACCTGAACCATAAAATTTCTAGAAGAGAGCGTGGGCAGAACACTCAGGGATAAATCATAGCAATATTTGATTGGATCTGTCTCCTACGGCAAATGAAATAAAAGCAAAAATAAACAAATGGGATTACACTGATTTTTAAACGTCAGTCTCACATTCCTGGGATAAATCCCTCTCGGCCATGATGTGCTACATATTTATATATATATTTTTTAGATTCAGATTGCTATGTTGTGCTAAGAACATCTGCATTCACGATGGCTATTAGTTGGTGGCTTTGTATTTTCTTGAACTGTCTTTTTCTGGTTTGGGTATCAATAGGATGCTGGATTCAGAGAATGAATCAGAAAGTATCCTCCTCTTCAGTTTTCTGAAAGTCTGTGTGGAAATGATATTATGTCTTCCTTAAATATGCTGGAGTGGGTAGCCATTCCCTTCTCCAGCAGTCTTCCCAACCCCAGGATCAAATCTGGGTCTCCTGCATTGCCGGCAGATTCTTTACCGTCTGAGGCAGCAGGGAAGCCCCACAATTTTAATACTTCACCAATACATCTATAGTTCTCTTTATGTGAAGGTTTTTAACTATAAATTCAATTTTTAACAGATGCAGGGCCATTCCGTATATCTACTCCTCCTTGGGTGAGTTTTGATAGTTCGTGTTTCAAGAAATTTATCCATTTTATTTCTAAGTTGTGGAACTTTTGGGCATGATCAGTTCATAATATTCTCTCATCATTATCAGGTAGAATACTTCTCTCTCATCCCTGACAACGGTAATTTGGGCCTTATCTCTTTATTTCCCCATCAGTCTTTCAAGACATTTATCAATTTGGTTGATCTTCTCCAACCACCAACTTTAACTGTCACTGATTTTTCTCTATTATTTATCTGCCATCTAGTTCATTGATTTCTGTTCTTATCTTTCTTGTTCCCTTAATTCTGCTTAATTTGAGTTTCCTTTGCTCTTCCTTTACTAGTTTGCGTGCTAGGAAAAATTACTGATAAAAATGCGACTTCTATATTATGTGGAAAACAGTCTCCAGGTTGCCACTTAGCCCTGGCTCTTTCGTGTTATATACCCACATCCTTTGCTGCAGAACAAAACATATCCCTGGCCAAGGAAGACAAAATTTGCTTTAAGGTCAAATGGAACACGCTCTGTGTCTGATCATTATCAGTCTCCATCTTCAGAGAATTTGTCCTCATTCCTTACCTATAACCTCAAGTTTAGATTAACTTGAGATTCCCTTAAATGCTTGTTAGAGGAAACTGTATGTGTTGGAGTATGTTTTTTCAGAAAATCATGCCTGTCCTCTAACAGTCAGGAACAATGTTTGCCACAGAAAATTAAATTTACTTACCAACTTGCTATACTTAACCCAGTCATTTTGACCTAACCGGTCTCTTCTGAGTAAAATTGCCTCCATATGAACTGAATCGATTCTCTTGCTAGTTTACAAAATATCTCAGATTATGGGTCCAGTTCTTTCTTCTTGTGAGCTATTCAAGTAAAATTAAAATGGAAGTATGAGCATTCATTTCAGAAAGCTACGGGAAATATATTTTCACTGCATGCACCTTGCCAATGGTCCCCCAGGAGTGGGGTCTGGGGACTGTCTGGTAAACAGTCCTCCACCTGCATGGCGGTTTTCGTTCAAGTTTGAACTCCCCTGAAGCCCGTGGCAGGGGCCTGGTGCTGGCTCACAGGAGCAGGGAGCTTCAGGGGCTGCAGCCTTGAAGTGAAGCGAAGTGAAAGCTGCTCTGTCATGTCTGACTCTTTGCAACCCCATGGACTGTAGTCCATGGAATTCTCCAGGCCAGAATACCGGCGTGGGTAGCCTATCCCTTCTCCAGTGGGATCTTTCTGACCCAGGAATCAAAGCAGGGTCTCCTGCATTGCAGGTGGATTCTTTACCAGCTGAGCTATCAGGGAAGCCCGCTGCAGGCTTGGGGGCTGACAATCCTCCTTGCATGCCCTTCGTCCCTGCGGGGCCCTCCTGCCATTGTGCCCGCCCCCAACCCCAGCTCCATGGGCTTTCATGTGAGATCAGCTTCTCTCCTATTGTGCTGCCTGCCTGCCAGGAAGTCAGGAAATCTGCAAAGACCTCCAGGGCCAAGAAATTACACAGGTGTCTCTTTGGCAGTAAATTTGGTGTGACAAAGAGATACAAGGGAGGAGGAAATCAGGTCACCTCTGCCAGCCCCGGGGGGGCTGGGGGGTCACGTGAGGAGAAGACTGGGCTCACCTCTGCTCTGTGGGTGTGTTGGAGCTGCAGGAAGTCATGGCACCGTCTCCTTCCATGGCACCATGTATTTAAGCATAGTGGATTTACCCTGGCCTGTTAATTTCTAGTATATAGCAAAGTGGTTCTGTTATACATATATATACACACATTTTTTTCAGATTCTTTTCTGTTACGGTTTATCACGGGGTATTGAATAGAGCTCCCTGTGTTATACAGTCAGCCAGACAGTTCAGTCGCTCAGTCGTGTCCGACTCTTTGCGACCCCATGGACTGCAGCACACCAGGCCTCCCTGACCATCACCAACTCTACAGTAGCACAACCTTATGATATAGCAACTATTACTACCTCCATCTGACAAGTTAGAAGAATGAGGCACAGAGGTGAACTAAGTTGCTAAAGATCTTTGGACTAGAAAGAAAGAGCCAGTCTATGGCCAGTCCACCCTGAACTCACCTGATGGTGTCTGATCTCTGAAGGTAAGCAGGGTCGGGCCTGGTTAGTACTGGGATGGGAAAACCCTGGACTTTGGCCCCATCCCCGCTCCAGATCCCCACCTCTTGGAGCCCAACTATGTGCTCTGCATTTTCATTGTCACTTAACACATGTTACTATCGCATACAATACTGGGAAATGTTATACTGATGTCTAGGAGAAAAACACAGATGGCCACCCCTCGGTGCCACCTCACCGGCCATTCCTTTTTGCTAGAAACTCTGTTGCAGGAGGTGGTTTTCCAGGAACACGCCTGTCATGGAAAGCAAGGCCTGGCTGTGCTGGAGTTTCAGGCCCGTGGCCACCCTACGGGTCAGGGCCAGCCGGGGCTCTGTGACAGCGACAGGCCCAGAAACAGGGGACGCTCGGAGCAGCGGACGCTCGGCGGACCCAGCACGTGGCAATGGAAATAAAGGGAAACCCAGCCCATTCACAGTCAGGCTGGTTTACGAAGCTCACCCCTCCTGTGTGTCATAATCCCAACCTCAGAAGGTCAGCGCTTCCCGAGTCTGTCAGATGGCTAACTGCTGGGAGCCAGCGTGAGGAATCCCACCCGTGACAAGGTCATGTGGCAGAGGCTTGATGGGCAAGGCGAGTCAAGCCTCAGGTTTTCCCCCTGGTATTACCTGAGCATGTACCCCCAAAATAAGAATCTGCCTGCCTTGTACTTTTCCACTCTTCTGACACACTCTGGAAAAAGTCAACTCTGGGCTTTAGTCTTCTGCATTTGAAAGGGTGTTTCAATCCATAAACCCCTCTGGTAACTTTCTAGCCTGCCTGCAGGACTCATACAGCTGCACATGTGATTGTTTGCGACCTCCCGACCGACTGCGGGAGGCACAGGAAGCTTAAAACATCCTAGGAATGTAGGGGCTTTCGAGGAGTCAAAATAATTAGAATAGGACTGATTAAAGGTTTCATTTGTTGAGCCAATACTTGCTGCCAAATTTTCATATCTTTTATTTGTAGATATAGTTGGTATATAGAAATACAGGTAGTAGACCTGGTATTAGCAACATAGATCTTTGAGTTAAGTATAGTATAACCCACTGCACCTTTGTTCTACAGGAATGTAACTTTATTTAGTACTTTGAGGGTGATGCAGAGTAAAGAAAAAACACTTCTAGGGAAAAGGAGTTTTCTGGTTGATAGACAATTATCCAGGAAGAGAGCCATAAAAATGTTAACAGGCCTCTTGGCCAGAAGATAATGTAAACCACCTGAGACCTTTTGTATACAGGAAGATATGCAAAAAGAAAGTCTGGTCTCAATGAGGGTCAGGATTGCTGCCCCTGCATAACTCTGCATATTCCATTATTTCTTTATGTACAACTTGGGGTATATAAGCTGATTTTGAAAATAAAGTCTTGAGTCTTGCACCAATGCTGGGCTCCCCATGTCGTTCTTTTCTCCCCTTTTTCGGCTGAATTCCCATCTGGAGTGCGGAGGCTCACCACGTCTACTTACTTGCCCTGGCTTCTAAGACCTACGCGAAAGGGAGCCTAAGGCAGGGCACCCTTCGATATTCAAGTGGGCGCCGGTGGCCTAACGTAGATGGTGCATAGGTTTTAGTGGTTTTCCCCATAAACCAAGTTATTCAGCCTCTTTTTCTCCACCTAAATTTCCTACTATACCATTTCTTCCTAATCTAATCTTATATTTCTAAATAAATAAGTTTTTCCTCACCAACGCCGTCCCTGCTTCGAATTCCCTGGATCCACCGGGGCTGGACCCTGGCAGCTAACTACCTCCTGGGGCCCTCGGGGGACAGGGCATGGTAAGGTTTGGAAGAAAAGGCGATGGGGAGGGCCTGGAGCTGGTGAGCCCACCATGGGGTCTGGGGTGGGGATGTCGAGGCAGCTGGAGGCACAGGGTCCTGCGTGGCACGCCTCCAGGTCTCCTGCCAGCATCAGCTCAGTCCAGGCACTCAGGTGTGTCCGACTCTTTGGGACCCCGTGGACTGCAGCACACCAGGCCTCCCTGTCTATCACCAGCTCCCAGAGCTTGCTCAAACTCAAGTCCATTGAGTGGGTGATGCCATCCAACCCTCTCATCCTCTGTCGTCCCCTTCTCCTCCGCCCTCAATCTTTCCCAGCATCAGGGTCTTTTCCAAGGAGTCAGCTCTTCGCATGAGGTGGCCACAGTATTGGAGTGTCAGCTTCAGCATCAGTCCTTCCAATGAACATTCAGGACTGATCTCCTTTAGGATGGACTGGTTGGACCTCCTTGCTGAACAAGGGGCTCCCATTGTCATCTCTTGATTAACTCTCTTGTCATCATAACAGGCCACAAACTCACGGCGAGGTGTGATTGTGCCCGGAAAGTGTGGGGAGCCCACACTACATGTTCAGAATGGAGGTCTGTGCCTGGTTGGAACGACAGCTCCTGGAATACATGAGCACGTGAAGGCAGGCCGCACGAGCGGGAGACACGTGGACCAGCCTGGTGCCTGCTCACCGGGGGCGGGTCCAGGAGTCAAGAAGGGCCTCAAGCCCCCAGCCCTGCCTTTCCATCCCCTGCCCCATGCCTGCCCGCAAAGCCCCGGGGCCCATGTCACCCCCACAGGGTGGCAGAACTCCCCCAGTCTGCCCAGCCCCCACCCCCCCCAGGGCTCTACTCCCACCTCCCCTGGGTACCTGTACTCCCCACAACCCCACCCCATCTTCACCTGCCCCCCCACCTTCACCCCCACCATCTTCACCCCCTCCCCCCCACTTTCACCCCCTCCCCCATCACCTTCACCCCCTCCCCCCACCCCCTGCTTAACCTCCCCCCCACCCCATCCACTCACCCCTCCAGTTCTGTTCCACCCACCTCTTGCCTCTTGAGAGCATCGCTGGCTCCCAGGACACCTCCCTGACCCACTGGGCTCCTCTGAGGCTTCTCCACCCCACACCCCCACTTTCAGGTCCACGTGACAGACCACTCCCTCCTTCCCGCTCCTCCCACCCACTCCACTCCCCCCATCACACAGGCCCTCTCCCTCCCCAGAAGCAGAAGCCAGTAGAGCAATGGAGACTCAGGGAACCTGGTGGGCATTTTCAGGGCTGTGAATCAAGTAACTAAGGCAGGAGAGGGGGCGGTGGCTTCGGGGGAGGGGTCTCTGCAACCGCCCTCTGAGCACCAGCCCGGGGAGACCCCCACGATGACAGCAGTAAGGAGGTGACTTCAGCCAGACACAGGCTCAGCTCCAGTTTTATTCCCAGCACACTTGCCAGGGAGGGAGGGGATATTCAATCGAGAATCTTTGCACAAGGAAGCAGCGGGTTCTCAGAATCCCTTCAGAGGCTTCTGATGGAAAATTCTAGAAGCATAGAATTCTATGAGGGAACTGCACAGTTGTCTGAGAGCCAGTCAAGCAGCCTCACGGTCTCGCAGACTCTGTGAGCTCCTCTGATGATGGCGAGAGTCCCCCGGGGGCAATGGACGGGGCGGGGCCAGCACACCAAGCCCCGCCTCCCAGGCGCCCCTGGCGGCTTCTTACAGATCCAGTTCTGAGTAGATCGTCCTGAAATGCGGCTCGAAACCAACACACCGTCTGCGACTCAAAAACGGGAACGTTTGGACAAGATTTCATTATTTTAAACAGTTTAGATTACGCTGGCAGAAGGTTTCCAACAAGAGAAGAGAAAATTTGCAAACGCATTCCTAAAGTCAAGCACTCCCCTTGCCTTTGGCAACAGCTGCACCTCCCGCCCACCCCTCTCATGGAGGAAACTCCCCAGGAAGGTGCCTGCTCCTCGGTGGGTCTCCGCTGGGGAGCAGGTGGTCAGGCCCCGACCCCCTGGAAGAGTCGGAGAGGGGCTGCACGTCACTAAGCACGTGTTCAGTCCAGTCCAGTCGCTCAGTCGAGTCCGACTCTTTGCGACCAGGTGGACTGCAGCAGCCAGGCTCCCCTGTCCATCACCAACTCCCGGAGTTCACCCAATCTCATGTCTATTGAGCCGGTGTTGCCATCCGACCATCTCATCCTCTGTCATCCCCTTCTCCAGCCTTCAAATCTTTCCCAGCATCAGGGTCTTTTCCAAGAAGTCAGCTCTTCGCATCAGGTGGCCAAAGTCTTGGAGTTTGAGGTTCAGCATCAGTCCTTCCAATGATCATTCAGGACTAATCTCCTTTAGGATGGACTGGTTGGATCTCCTTGCAGTCCAAGGGACTCTCAAGAGTCTTCTCCAACACCACTGTTCAAAAGCATTAATTCTTCAGCACTCAGCTTTCTTTATATTCCAACTTTTACATCCATAGGTGACTACTGGAAAAACCATAGCTTTGACTAGATGGACCTGTGTTGGCAAAGTAATGTCTCTGCTTTTTAATATGCTGTCTAGTTTGGTCATAGCTTTCCTTCCAAGGAGTAAGTGTCTTTTAATTTCATGGCTGCAGTCACCATCTGCAGTGATTTTGTTAGAAGCACTGATACCAGAGAAGATGTCCTTGACTCCAGACTTGACAAAAAAGGTTCTTTTTATTACGGAAAGGACACACAAGAGTGATCTGCTTAAGGGTTTGGAGTGGTGGGGCTCCCAGCTCTGGAGAGAAATTAAGGTCCAGGGGAGGGACATCCTTTACGGGGGGTGGAGGGGGGAACTCCAGAGGTGTGTGATCTGTGGACAGAGGCCCAGCAGTGCCAGCCACCCTGCATTTGCTTGGCCCTTCCCAAGCTTATGGGTCACGATGCTGACCTGTTATAGTAATGAAATTCCACAGGTCGCTTGCATGGTCTTGGGAAGGGTGCACCTGCTGTTGCAAATTTTATGGATTTAGGCATAGATATAAACATAGACCAGGGCTTCCCAGGTGGCACTAGTGGTAAAGAATCCGCCTACAATGCAGGAGACCTGGGCTCAATCCTGGGTTGGGAAGATCCCCTGGAGAAGGAAATGGCAACCCACCCCAGTATTCTTGCCTGGAGAATCCCATGGACGGAGGAGCCTGGTGGGCTATAGTTCACAGGGTTGCAAAGAGCAGGACTGACTCAAGAGACTTAGCACATGCACATAAACATGCATAAATATAAATCAAGGGACTTCTCTGGTGGTCCAGTGGTTAACAATCCTCCTTCTGATGCAAGGGGTGTGAGTTCGATCCCTGGTCAGGGAACTAAGATCCCACATGGCCAAAAAACAAAAACAAAACAAAAACAAAACAAATATATTGTAAAAAAATTTCAATAAAAAGACTTTAAACATGGCTCACATCAAAAAAAATTTTTAATTTTTTTAAATTATTTATTTTTTTTTAATAAATGAATAAACATAGACCAAGACACTGAGACACATCGGGAAAAAAGGAGAGAGGGACCTCCTCCCCTCACCAGCTGCTGGGGATCAAACTGGGTCCTCCCCCAAATGGAGCCTGACCCCCAGGACCTTACCATGTGACCTTATCTGGAAATAGGTTCTTCACAAATCAAGATAAAATGAGCTCAGCGGGGAGCCCTCCTCCGAGATGGCTGGCATCCTTATCAAAGGGGGAAATTTGAACACAGTCAGACACGCACACAAGACACGCAGACTCACATTTCGGGGAAGATGAAGACCCAGGTCTGCGAGCCGAGGAGAGAGGCCTCAGAAGGAACCCACACACCTCCACCTTGATCTGGGACTTCCTGCCCCAGAACCTGGAGATAACTCATCCAGGTCATCTGAGCCACCCGGTCTGCGCTGGTTTTTAATGAGGGGCCCAGCAGATTGATGCCTTGGAGGATAATAAGTTCTCAATAAAATCTGAAGAGGAAATAAACCACATAGTGGTAGCAACTGGGAAAACCCCAAAAGGGACAGACGACCGCAGCTGCTGTGTCATCCTTTTTCCTCCCTCCAGAGCCAGTGACACCAACAAGCTGGCAGCAAGGTCCACCAGGTGCCAGCCTTCGTCCAAGACAGGAACGCCTGCTTATCTCCCAGTTCCCGGCCCCGAGAAAGGAGACCCTGCCTGCGTGTTCTCTCTGATACGTGTAGACTGGAGAAAAGAAAGCGGTATCTGGATTTCTCCAACATCGACCATCGCTGCTCTGAGAAAAGTCACAGATTAGGGAGAAATGAACCCTTGGTGTTCTGGATAAGGCAGAGAGGTTGTCCTTGGTTTTCACGTCAAGTCTCTAGTTGCTGAAACACGAGAGAAATGGAGAGACCCCCCCCCCCGATGTGGCGTGTTGACAAGGGGCCAGGCCTCTGTCTGAGGCACTCTGTTGTTGTTCCGGGTGCACCCTGGGGACAGCACTGTTCAGACGACACTGGGTCCCCACCCTCTGGGTCCCCACCTGGAAGCAGGGCCAAGACTCAGAACAGGCTGGACACTTTGAAGCACTGCCCATGACAGAGCACAGAGGGCCCTCCAGACACATGAGCCAGCTCCAAGACATACACCTTGGTGTCTGAAAATTTCTCTCTCTCTTTTGTGATTAAAAGAAAGGGTATGACCTGCTCCAGAGAGCAGAGGCAGCTTCAGATATGGCTCACCGTATCACCACTGGAGATGGTGACTGCAGCTATGAAATTAAAAGACGCTTGCTCCTTGGAAGAAAAGTTATGACCAACTGAGACAGCATATTAAAAAGCAGAGACATTACTTTGCCAACAAAGGTCCGTCTAATCAAGTGAAGTGAAGTCGCTCAGTCGTGTCCGACTCTTTGTGATCTGTGGACTGTAGCCCACCAAGCTCCTCTGTCCGTGGGATTCTCCAAGCAAGAATACTGGAGTGGGTTGCCATTTCCATCTAGTCAAGGCTATGGTTTTTCCAGCGGTCATGTATGGATGTAAGAGTTGGACTATAAAAAAAGCTGAGCACTGAAGAATTGATGCTTTTGAACTGTGGTGTTGAAGACTCTTGAAAGTCCCTTGGACAGCAAGCAGATCCAACCAGTCAGTCCTAAAGGAAATCAGTCCTGAAGAGTCATTGGAAGGACTGATGCTGAAGCTGAAGCTCCAATACTTTGGCCACCTGATGCCAAGAACTGACTCACTGGAAAAGACCTTGATGCTGGTGAAGATTGCAGGCAGGAGGAGAAAGGGGACGACAGAGGATGACATGGTTGGGTGGCATCACTGACTCAATGGACATGAGTTTGAGCAAGCTCCAGGAGTTGGTGATGGACAGGGAGGCCTGGCGTGCTGCAGTCCATGGGGTCACAAAGAGTCGGACATGACTGAGCAACTGAACTAAACTGAACTGATCACCACTGGCACACCCTCTAGCCAGCGGTGATGAAGAATTTTCAAATAGCTCTAGATTGCCAAGGACAAAACTGCAACCCCCAAAGGCATAAATCAGGCAGAGCTGTGTGTACTTCAAAAGCCACAGCTCTGTGCCTCAGATGTGTGTGTGACACGTAAATCTAAAGAACATGGCCCACTAAATTTTCTGGCTTTGGTATTTAAAACCTGGTGTGGATTAGATGCTCTTTGGGAAGAACTCCGGTTAAAGCTGCTGGTCAATCTGGGACTCCAGTGAAGACAAATGAAAAAGACAGGTGGGGTCACAGTCCTATACCTTGGTGCCCTGGGCTGTTCTCTAGAGGAAGGTGGAGTTTGTGTTCTCAGCTCTCCCTTCAGATGAGAAGTGCTTCTTGCGACTTCCCTGATGGCTCAGTGGTAAAGAATCTGCCTGTGAATGCAGGATTCGATCCCTGGTCCTGGAAGATCCCGCGTGCTGCAGCAGCGAAGCCCGAGCGCCACAACTCCTGAGCCTGTGCTCTCGAGCCCGGGAACCACAACTACTGAAGCCGTCACCCCCTAGAGCCCGTGCTCAGCAGCAAGAGAAGGCACCAGGACGTGAAGCCCGCCTGCCACAGCTAGAGAGCAGGCCACGTGGCAATGAAGACCTAGCACAGCCAAACGAGTCAAAGCACCAGCCACGGGTATGAACCAGATTTAAAGAGTGCCTCGTGTAAAGGAAGTCTGTCTACATCATCCTGCTGGTGGGCTGGGCACGTTGCAGCTTGCCCTCAATCCCTCCAACCGAGAAGAACGCCAGCCCCAGCACCCCACCTGGGCACCCCTCCAAAATGTTCCACCCGACAGTGAGCGCCCAGCCAAATACCATCTTTCCACTCAGGTCTCATCTGAAATGCTGCAGCCATTTGCAGACAGATCAGAGGCTTAGCCTTGGTTACATATTTACATACACAGTCTGCAAAATCTCAAGGGTCCAGAAAGCACTGAACACCACCTTCGGGGCACCTGTGTGTTCAAGGGAAGATGGGAAGGCAGCTACAATTGGTCAGGGCGGTGGTGGGTGCCCTGGGGTGTAGCAAGGGAAGGACAGGCTTTCTGCGATCCGGGCTCACATGCCACAGTGCAAAGCAGGTGTCAGAAACACGGTTAGGACACGGCACTTTCCCTGCCAGGGCGTGGGTTCAATCCCTGGTCAGAGAACGAAGACTCGGCAAGGTGCACAGCACAGGAAAGAAGGGAAGGAAGGAGGGAAGAGGGGAGAGATGGAGAAGGGAGCGGACAAGGAGGCATTGCTGGCAGGCGGAGGGGATGGGCCCTCCTGCCCTCTCTCCATCCCCACCCACCACCTGTGCCCACCCCATGATAACCAGGGGCACCACAGCAAGGTGCAGAGGACCCTCGTCTTTACAAATCAACACACAGCTCCTCGGTGATGGGCCCTTACGTGAAAATTCCAGGTGACTCCATTAGTTTCCAGCTGGCGCTAGTGATAAAGAAGATGCCTGCCAATGCAGGGGACACAAAAGACACAGGTCCGATCTCTGGGTCGGAAAGATCCCCTGGAGGAGGAAATGGCAACCACTCCAGTATTCTTGCCTGGAGAATCGCATGGACAGAGGAGCCTGTGGGCTACCGTTTTAAGCTAGAAACTTTCTTAAACTGCCGACACGCCTTTGACTCTGCTCAGTGCAAACGGATCCTCTTTCGTCTTCCCGGCTCAGAATCGCCATCGTGTACACCAAGTCCCGTGCTGAGCTGACCTCTTGCTCACCATCGGGCTCAGTCCTACCGTTGGAGGGCAGCCCCTTCCCCCACTCTGATTTGTGGCTTCTGGTGGGCAAGATGCTGGGTAATGTGTGTGTGTGTGTGTGAGAGAGACAGAGAGAAATTGTAACTCTGAGAGAAGGAAGCCCCCAGACCCCCCAGCACGAGGGTTCGGTGAGGTCACACCAGTTCTCCTGGGTTCAAGCACCTGGGCACCCCACCCCCAGGCAAATTCTGCACAGTGAGGCTGCTGGGTGTGTGGCCAGCAGGGAGACGGAGCGCCCTGGACCCAGGCTTTCCCTTGGCGCTGAGTTCTTATTCCCAAAGAGTCAAAAGGATCATATGGGCACACTCTCTCTGTCCCCCAAAGCCCAGCTGACTCATTACCACTCTCTGTGGTGATAAGTCCCTTGGACACCAGGAGGTCACAAGTCGATCCTAAAGGAAGTCAACCCTGAATATTCATTGGAAGGACTGATGCTGAAGCTGAAACTCCAATCCTTTGGCCACTTGATGTGAAGAGCCAACTCATTGGAAAAGACCCTGATGCTGGGAAAGATGGAGGGCAGGAGAAGAAGGGGCAACGGAAGATGGGATGGTTAGATAGCATCACTGACTCAACGGACATGACCGTGAGCAAACTCCAGGAGATAATGGAGGACAGAGGAGCCTGGCGTGCAGTCCAGGGGGTCACAAAGAGTGGGGCACGACTGAGCCACTGAACAGCTGTGATAAGGTTTTTCAATAACCCGGAAGGGTTAATGCATGTAATTTGTCCTCTGTTCTCTTGGATTTCAGCTTGGAAGTGACCTCTGAGGATGGACAATGAGGTCAGCACTTTGCAGCCACATAGGGCCCACCCCCAGCCCCACTCCCCCACCCCGCACTCTCCGAGGTCAGCCTGGAGCCAGAACCCCCCAGCCCGAGCAGGACCAGAGCGGTCAGTGGTGCTGGGGCGCCCTCTGGTGCCCACTTCTGGGACAGGTGCTGGAAACCTGCTTCCAAGGGTCAGAGGGACCGTGGCCACTGGCATAAAATCACACATCTCTTACCATGACGACAGGTATCTGTTCCACTTGCCGACATCCACAAGGAGTGCCCCCTAGAGTCAGAAAAGCAGACAGGTGCCCTCTCTGGTGCCGACTGGGTACAATCAGCCCTGCATCTTTGGGGTGATTTCTGAGGCCGAGTCCAGGTCAGGAGGAAAGATCCCGGCTGGCAATTACACCGGATACCCCGAGCCCAAGAGACGACAGAGACAGAGAGGACTGGAGGTCAGGTGTGGGTCAAGGCTCTGCAGAGAAGCAGGTCCAAGAGGAGGCGAGCGTGTGTATGTGGGCAGGGTTCCGCGGGGGATTTATTTTAAGGAACCCGCTCATGTGATTGGAGAGACTTGGCACATCTGAAACTCAGAGGGTTGGCTGACCATCTGTGAAGTCAGGAGCAGATGGTGCTACAGTCTCGACTCTGAAGCCTGCAGGGCAGCTTGGCAAGCTGGCCTCTCGGCAGGGTGTCTGTGTTACAGTCTAGAGGCAGAATTCCTTCTTCCCCAGAAACCCTCACATTTTGCTCTTAGAGCCCTCGACTGATGAGATGTGGCCCGCCCACATTATGGAGGGTGACCTCCTTGATGTCAGTGTGCACAGATGTGACTCATGTCCACGGCACCCCTTCCTGGTAACGTCTAGACTAGTGTGCGGCCAGACAGCTGGGCCCCAGCGCCCAGCCAAGAGGACCCATGAAATGTGCTGTCGCAGGTGCCCTGAATCTCCCTTCCCTGCTTAGAAAGGGCTGCTCATCTAACCTGTCACTGACTTCGTGTACCCTTAGAACAAGGCTGAGGCCGTTAGATTCTCAATGGGGCCACTTCTGAGTCAGACTTCTTCATTAGTTTTCTTTTTTTTTGATTGAAGTATAGTTGATTTAACAGCAAAATGATTCTGTTATAATGACATACACATTCTTTCTCATGTTCTTTTCCATTATGGTTTATCCCAGGATACTGAACACAGATCCCTGTGCTCTGCAGTAGGGTTGCTGTTTTTTTCTATATATAGTAGCCTGCATCTGCTAATCCTAGACTTCCAGTCCCTCCTTCTCCCTCCCCCATCACCTGGCCTTGGAAACCGCAAGTCTGTCTCGATGTCTCTGTGTCTATTTCTGTCTCACAGATAGGTTCATGTGTGCCTTATTTTAGATTCCACACATAAGTGGTGATCATACAGTATTTGTCTTTCTCTTTCTGACTTTCTCTGCTGAGGTTTTAATAATCTCTAGGTCCATCCATGGAGCTACAGATGCATTATCTCATTCTTTTATACGGCTGGGTAATATTCCTCATTGGGACCCCTTCTTAACAAACTACGGAATTAATACAGTCAGTGCTTGATTGTAGAATTTAGAAGCCTTGAGGAATTTAATAACTCCATAAGAAAGTTCTTAGAGGGTCCAAGACACGTCTGGTGAGCATCTGGTTCGTTCCCCTGAGCTTGGAAGTCTCATATTCACCATTTTTAAACCCAGAAGAGACTCCTCCCCAATGCCTGAGAAAGGGGAAGCAGAAGGAGGATTTATAGGAAAAATGGAAGGTAAAATCCAATATGCACTAATAGCTTAATAAGCTGGAATAAATTGATTTTTCCATTAGAAGCCAAAAGGCAACAAGCTAAATAGGCCTCCGCCTGCTTATGACCTGTACACATGGTGATGTGTGGAGGCAATAAGGCTTAACTGGTATTGTTGAGATGGCAGAGAAGAAAAAAGTACAGACCCCAACCACCAGCCCTGATTAGAATCTCAGGGAAACACGCCACCTGCTCCCGCCACCGCATTCTGATCTTCTTGATCAAATCTGTGCAACCAGCCATCCCGGTGAGTCCTCCGACAGCCCTCCCACCAGAAGTGTATGATTAGGCCCCCCTTGCACATGGCCACGGATGCCCAGTCTGGGCTGACGGGTGGTTGGGAGCCCGTAAGGACACCTCTGTTTGCTTAGCTTTGTGTCTCCAACTCAGACTCTCACTTCCTCCCTGAAGGCTTCCCCAGTGACTCCTGGTGGTGCAAGCGGTAAGTAAAGAACCTGCCTGCCAATGCTGGAGACCCGGGTTTGATTCCTGGGTGAGGAAGATCCCCTGGAGAAGGAAATGGCAACCCGCTCCAGCATTTGTGCCTGGAGAATCCCCATGGACAGAGGAGCCTGGCGGGCCACAGTCCACGGGGTGGCAAAGAGTCAGACATGACTGGAACGACTTAGCACACAGCAACCACTGGTGCCCCTGTGATCTCGTGTTGACCCCAGAGCCCCTGAGCCATAGCCGCCTCCACTTACACATGACTTACGTTATTTAGGATGTCTTGTGGACATCTCATCTCTGCATCAGAATTACAAAGGTTTAGAACAGCAGTCATATCTTACCGCCCATTATTTTGGTCAGCAAATGTTCCATGAATGATGCTTCTTACATATACAGACATCTGCCGAACTCTAGACACCATCACAGCAGCAGCTATTGAGCAGATGGCATACCGAGCACTTCTACACATTACCTTATTTGATTCTCCCCATATGATATGTCCCTGTAACATATGTGGCTTGATTTCTCATGTTGTCAACGGGAAACTGAATCTCGTGTCTTCAGCTGCGGATCATGAAGGTCTGCACAGAGCTTGTCCATCAGCTCCAGCCTTCTGAATCTGAATTCTGCTCTTTCCTACCAAGCAGCAAGGACCTGATTTCCAGAGCTCTGGGTGGGTGGGGAGGGGTCAGCATGAAAACAGTGGCAGCTTCCATTTCATTTCATAGATCTGGGAGAGACCAGATGACAGCTAAGACGTGTCCCCCCCCCCCAGTCTTCCCCCTCAGTCTTGCTCTCCTTATCCCTCAGGGGAGAGGACAACTGTCACTTCTGACTTCTGTCCACTATTCCAAGAATACTGGCGTGGGAAGCCTGTCCCTTCTCCAGCGGATCTTCCCGACCCAGCAGTCTAACCAGGGTCTCCCGCATTACAGGCGGATATTTTACCAACTGAGCCATCAGGGAAGCCCTTTCAAGAAGCTGCTGCTGCTACTAAGTCGCGTCAGTCATGTCCGACTCTGTGCGACCCCGTAGACGGCAGCCCACCAGGCTCCCCCGTCCCTGGGATTCTCCAGGCAAGAACACTGGAGTGGGTTGCCATTTCCTCCTCCAATGCATGAAAGTGAAAAGTGAAAGTGAAGTCACTCAGTCCTGTCCTACTCTTAGCAACCCCATGGGCTGCAGCCCACCAGGCTTCCCCATCCCTGGGATTCTCCAGGCAAGAACACTGGAGTGGGTTGCCATTTCCTTCTCCAATGCATGAAAGTGAAAAGCGAAAGTGAAAAGCGAAAGTGAAGTCGCTCAGTCGTATCCAATTCTTTGTGACTGCATGGACTGCAGCCCACCAGGCTCCTCCATCCATGGGATTTTCCAGGCAAGAGTACTGGAGTGGGGTGCCATTGCCTTCTCCGTTTCAAGAAGCTAACTGCCTCAATAAGAAATGTGTGTGTGTGGCCGGCGGGGGGGGGGGGTGATGATGTAATTTTATTTAATACTTTATTGATTATAGTTGAGTTACAATGTTGTGTTAGTTTCAGGTGTACAGCAAAGTGAGTCAGTTCTGCATATACACACACCCACTCTTTTTCAGATTCTTTTCTCATACAGGTATTCAGCGACATTGGGCAGAGTTCCCTGCGCCACGCAGTGGGTCCTTATTGGTTTTCTACTTTACGTACAGTAGCATGTATATGTGTGTTCATCCCAAACTCCTGATCTACCCCACCCCTTTCCACCACATTTTTGCTTTGGCAACCATAATTAAAACATTTGCCTTTCAAGTGAGTTATTTCTAGTTATAAAATGTAAAACTTGAATCTATCAAACTGTCATCCAAAATAGTGTTGTACACCTTAAGCTTACACACTGCTGTGTGTCATTGAAAGTGAAAGTTGTTCAGTCATGTCCAACTCTTTGTGACCCCATGGGCTGTAGCCCGCCAGGCTCCTCTGTCCATGGGATTCTCCAGGCAAGGATGCTGGAGGGGGTTGCCACTTCCTTCTCCAGGGGATCTTCCCGACTCAGGGATCAAACCCGGGTCTCTCACATTGCAGGCAGACGCTTTACCATCTGAGCCACCAGGGAAGTACCGCTGTATGTCATTACATCTCAATAAAGCTGGGGGGAAAAAAAAAAAAGCAGGTACCAAATTGGTGGTGGGGGTGGTGTCAGCTAGGCGTTATAGAGGAAGCCCTCTTGGGCTTCTCCTTGACTTGCTGGCCCTGTCCTGGGGCACCCCGCCTGGCACACCCCTGCCCACTGCCCAGCTAGACTGCAGGGTGCAACCCACAGCCACAACCGTTCTGCACCTCTTGTCGTGCCCACCCTGGTCAGGCCGATGGAGGCAAGTGCTCCGCCCGACACCCCTGCCGCAGTGAAGCCATCTTCCAGCTGGTTTTGGCCCAGTGGACAAAGAAGCTGCCTGTAGCGCAAGAGCCACAGGAGACTCAGGTTCAATCCTTGGGTTGGGAAGATCCTCTGGAGGAGGAAATAGCAACCCACTGCAGGATTCTTGCCTGGAGAATCCCCATGGACAGAGGAGCCTGGCTGATGACTTGGGGTCTCAAAGAGTCGGACACGCCTGAACAACCAAGTACACATCTCGGAAAAGGGCGGGCCTTAGTCCCACATGGCGGGTGTCCTCATCAGAAGGGGAGAAGAGGGAATTCTCTCTCTGGCGGGCCAGTGCTTAGGACCTGGCACTTTCTCCACCCCAGGTTCAATCCCTGGTTGGGGAACTAAGATCCTGCAAGCCGTGCGGCACAGCCAAGAGAAGAAGGGGAGAGACACGGGAGAAGGCCGTGGGAAGTCAGACCCCAGAGGGCAGGCGGCCACTCGGCCCCCCGTCACGGCAGGGGTGATGGAGGCAGAGTTTGGAGTGATGCCGCTGCAACCAAGGTTGGCGGAGGACCCGGGGCCGCCTCCAGAGTCCAGAAGGGGAGCCTGGCCCTGCCGGCACCGCGACCTTGGACTTGCGGCCTCCAGAACTGAACAGCAGAGATGTCTGTTGTTTAAGCTGCCCGGTTTGTGACAGTCTGATGGCAGCAGGCCTAGCAGACTCACCCAGGAGCCTTGTTTTCATTTGTTTTGTTTGCTTTAAACAGCAGGGAGAGGGCAGGGGGAATAAGGAAGATTAGGGGAATAGCCTAAGATTAAAATGAAGAGTCTTCTAGTAATTTCTATCACCTCATTCCTACTCTCAACAGTCCAAATAAAACAATGTTAGCTGTGTTGATGGAGAATTCAAGGCCAGCAAAGAGCATCCTCCAGAAAAGTGTCCTATTTCCTTAAGTTTAGATCAAAGAAAAGAAACATAAAGACCCACTGGTGTGCGTTTAAGCCACCGGCCTGACTGTTGGGAAATAGAACTTGATATCAGCACATGTAGCACCGCAGGGTGGGGGCAACTGAAATCAGGCCAGGGCAGGAGGCCCTATTGTCCTTGATGTCATCGATCCTTCAATTCTGCTGTGGCAGAGACGGCTCATCACTGCCCAACGTCCACCCTCCTGCTTTTTAATCATGAAACACTGATTCTTAGCTAGGCCCACTGTCCCTCAGCCAAATGATTACATTTACCAGCATCCCTGGTAGCTGGCTGTCACCTTGTTCAAGCAAGCTCAAGAAAGTGTTGGGTGGTGCCTCTGTGTAGTACCCTGCAAAGGGGGCACTCCTTTTCTTGTCACTTTCTTCCTCCTGCTGACTGGAAAGGAGGTGTGTTAGCTGGAGCTCCAGCCACCACTTTGGGCTATGAGGACCATGCCCACACTCTAGGGATTGTAGCCAGAACACTGGGAGAAGCACGTCCCAGGGGCACTCAGGTAAACTGCAATGCCAGCTATGGACAGCCCGCCTACAGGAAAAAGTAAAACCTTATATATTGAAACTACTTTTGATACTTGTTTTTTGTCACAAGCAGTCAAACTAACTAGATCCTTTTATTTACAAATAAAAACTCTACTCTTTCACTAGACCAATAAATATATTGAGGGCAAAAAATAGGCTCCTACATGAAGTGTTTTAAACCAACCTCCTCTACTCCTGAAAAGCTTGTTTGTAGATAATTAGATTCATGAAATGGGAATATCTTCTTACTTGCCTGACAGGAATCATTACTCACCCTAAAGAAGTCATACAACTACTACCACTAGCGCAGTTTAAATTCTTTCTTTCTATTTTTTTCACTGTTCTAACCCTTAGTATGTCTGATACGCCTGTCTAACAGTAAAATTGAGCCTCTGTCTTCAGATCACCGGGGCAGTTTCTGCTTATATCTCTTAGTCACTGGATAACATTTCCATTTCTAAAATGGCTAAAAGAATCTGATCCTATTAAAAATACAATTGAACCAAATTTGAAACTAGCATATCTGTCTCTTCTGACAAAGGGGGCAGTGTGTGTGTTGGGGGGGGGTGGGGGCTGGCTTTCCAGCTTTTTCCTTCCCACATAATGGTGTCTCTGGTTCTTTCAGCTCTTTCCTTGTTCAGCCTCTTCCCACCTACTGCTTCCGGAGAGGAACTCAATTTGCTTTTAACTGCCTCACAGCCAGAGTTCAGATGCAGAGACAAAGGACATAAATCACCATGTTTAGGATTAGGCTGGTGAGGAAGCCAGGCAGAAAAAGAGCTGGGGTCTGAGGAAGCCTGAAGTGAACCGGGCAATTCAGCTGCCTTCTCCAGCAGAGCGCAGCATGAGTCCCCTGCCCGGGAGGACACGTTTCCCATGTGGTCTCGCAGCTGGCGTTCCCCGTGGGACCAGGTCTGCCCCGGCAGAAGTCAGCAGTGGGGAGGAGCAGCCCCACACCAAGACGGCATCTTCGGCAGCACAGACGTGCAGGCTTGTGTTTATTTTTCGGGCGGTAGCAGCAAGGATGCAGCTGCGTGGTGTGGTAGGTCGGTGGTTCGGCAGGCCGGTGGTTCGGCAGGCCGGTGGTTCGGCAATTCTGGTTGGTTTCTGGGCATTTCTCCTCCAGACTATGCGCTGGTCCTCCTGGGTTTTCTGAAACCATCAGCCCTCTCGTTCTTGTAGAATCTAACTCGGTACAGTCATTATTTTATAATAATTTTAAGTGGAGTATGAAAGAGAGTAGTGGAAGTATTAGTCATGTCCGACTCTTAGCGACACATGGACTGTATGTAGCCCACCAGGCCCCTCTGTCCATGAGATTCTCCAGGCCAGAATACTGGAGTGGGTTGCCATTCCCTTCTCCAGGGGATCTTCCCGACTCAGAGACTGAACCTGGGTCTCCTGCATTACAGGCAGATTCTGTACCATCTGAGCCACCAGGGAAGGCCCTATTCTAAATTCTGTATATTGGATTGGCAAAAAAATTAGTTCCAGTTTTTCCATAAGATCATAAGGAAAAACGCAAATGAACTTTTTGGCCAATCCGATATTATTCTTCAAGCTTTCTGCTGCTGAATATTATTTAAATTTGAAAGTCTCAAGAGCAGAAGCAAGTTTTGAAGCAAGTATTTCTTAAAATCCCCTCCCAACCTAATTCTGCTGAAATAACTTATTGTGTTTTCATTGTATCCTATCTGGAGATAAACCACATGCTTTGCAAACAGGAAATGAGAATAATCTGTGCTGAAGGACAACCTCAATTTGGTAAAACTCATGGCTCAGAGGGTAAAGAGTCTGCCTGCAATGCAGGAAACCCTAGAGATGCAGGATCAATCCCTGGGACGGGAAGATCCCCTGGAGGAGGAAATGGCAACCCATTCCAGTTTCTTGCCTGACAAAATCCCACGGACAGAGGAGCTTGGCAGGCTACAGTTCAAAGGGTCGCAAAAAAGTCAGACATGACTGAGCGACTAAGTGTGCATGCATACACACACACACACACACACACACACACACAACATTTATGAATAGAAGATTCTTTATGGGGGAGAAAAAGACAATCTTGTGGAAGTAAAAGGTAGATAGATATTGTTTGAATAGATCAATAGTTTATAGACGCTCTTGCCTGAAATCCATGGACATGGTGGCTCTTGCTATCCTGAGCTTGCTTTTGTTCATGGACAATCTCCCTTTGGAAGTGTTCAGTTCAGTTCAGTTCAGTCCCTCAGTCATGTCTGGATCTTTGCAACCCCATGGACTGCAGCACGCCAGGCCTCCCTGTCCATCACCAACTCCCAGAGCTTGCTCAGACTCCTGTCCATCGAGTCGGTGATGCCGTCCAGCCGCCTCATCCTCTGTCTCCGTTCCCTGGGCTCCTGCCAAGTGTACTGACTGTACGACAGTCATGACGCACCCTCGCAAATGCTTCAATTCTTCACTTGCTTTTGTCTGACACAAACACAAGTTTAAGCAGGATAATCATCTGTGCTTGACCAGGAGAACAAGATTTGGTAGAGAAGCAAACCGGGTCCATCAACAGGTGTGTCCCTGTCCCAGGGCTGAGCCACAAGCCACACGTCTGCCCCGCCCCGCACTCAAGTTCCCCGCTAAAGCCCAAACTTGGGGGCCGCCCAGCTACGCCGGAGGGAAGAGCGGCAGGCCCTGCCAGGCCACTCTAGTTGACTGTCCCAGTGTGAGGGTTTACCGGGTGCCCTCAAGAGCTCAGAATGTGTTTCCTGGCCACGGCTGTTCCTTCTGTCCTCGGCTTTACAGGAAGACTCAAGAATCAGTAAAGAGCACAGCCAGGCCCTGTGGCAGACTCACCCCTGGGCGGTCTCGCCCCCTGCTCCCCGGGGAGGAACGCAGCCTGGTGGTAACGGGCATCCTTACCAAGGACTGAGATTCCTCCCAGGGGCCTGTGCTCTCCCCCCAGGAGGGGCTGCCCCTCCATCAGCCCCTGCAAGGTGGGCGGGCCACGCTGCGTCCAGCTGCATCTCTGCCCTCCTGCCCACGGCTGCTTCTCCCGATGTCGGTGGTCCTTTGGACGCCTCTTCCTGGGAAACTGGCGGCTGCTTGATCACAGGGACTCCGCGCTCAGCCTGAACAGCTTGCTCCTGCCATCCTGAATTCTGAATCATTTTGGCACAGGGGTCCGCACTCCGATTTCCCACAGTGGTCCTGTGACCACTCAACGAGGGGCCTGGTGATGAGGCACAGTGTTCCGTGTACAGGGAAGGTTCTTCATGAGGCTCTGCCCTCAGGAACAGAGCCCCAGGAAGACGGCGAGGAGCAGCAACGTCCATGGCCTAAAATGAACTTGAGAACATTGATTGCCAACTGCTTCCTGGAGAAGTGAGGCCTGAGCTGGGCCATCCACGTCTGCAAGTGTCTGGGAATGCAGGCCGGGCCGTCAGACATAGAGGAAGCACTTCCTCCCCTGAGCCCAGGCACCCGGTCCCTTAGTGAGACGTGCTGTTCCTCTTTGCGCATGCTGATCTTTGCAGTCCTGCAGACCGAGGGCTTCTGGTCACATTTTTAACAGCTCTTCTATCCCAGAAACTGTGCTGAGCCCTTTCCCTTTCACCTATTCCCTCTTTTAATCCTAAAGCACGTGAGGTCTGCCTCACTACCCTCTTCTTACAAGTGGGGAGACTGCCTGGGTAACGTGGCAGAGTTGCCCACGGAGACCCCAGGAGCATGGCAGACAGACACCCACCAGCCCTAAGGAACCCAAGACTCATGTGTTCAGGGGTCTCCTTATGCATTAAATGGCCTCCCCACAAATCCATATGTCAATTTCCTAACCTCCAGTACCTCGGAACATGATCTTATTGGGAAATAAGCAGTTTTTTGTTTTTCTCTTTTTTTTTTTTTTTGGCTCACCAGCATGCAGGATCTTAGTCCCCCAACTTGGGATGGAACGCATGCCCCCTGAAGTGAAAGCACAAAGTCCCAACCAGCGGACCACCTGGGAACTTCCAGGAGATAAGTAGCTCTGATGATGTAACTGGCATGTTGGAGCAGGGCGGGCCGTTCACCTGAGATGACTGGTACCCTTAGAGGAAAGGTGGGCCCCGCCAGGCCAGAGGGAGAAGGCCACAGAGACCAGGCGTCCTGCGGCTCCCAGCCCAGCCCTGCCAACACCATGATCTTGGACCCTCGGCCTCCAGACGGTACGACAGCGCATTTCTGTTGCTTTCGGCACCCCTGCTTTCAGTCCTGTCAGCACAGCCCCGGGAAATGGATGCAGGTCTCCCCAGCTGTCTTCTGGGTTTCACTGTGTCATCACAAGACCCCAGAGAGTCGGGGACTTCATCATACCCACCCCCAAGGCCACCGGCGGCCCAGGGATGGGCGATGCTCATGGGACCACAGAGCATAGCTGGAGCGGGGCAGGGACAAGCACTCTGGCGCAGCGGCTGCATCTGGGGGTCTTTTTGCCATCACCCAAGTCTTCTATGGGAAAATGCTGTCGGTGGTAGAAACGCTTCAAAGGCTTCATTGCCTTAAAGTGATAGCAGCACGCAGAGCAGCATGGACTCCAGATTGGGCAGCCAGTGTGCGTGCTTTGGGGAAGGGAAGAATGTAGACTGGACCATCCACACATTACTCAAAATTTCACCTTCCCATTGAAAAACTAAACACACGACCTGACGGCCATCAGACCGGATGCGACAGGCTGCCCCAGACCCACAACCTGCAGCAGGTGAAATAAAACGCATATTTTACAGCAAGACAAGAACAATCTAAACATAAACATTCTTGTCTGCCCTTTGACCTCTTCCCTCCCCCCACCGCCCAACTGCTGTGCACGTGTATATGCATTATGTATGGATCAAATCTCTCCCATTGGCAGAAACCTGCTCAGCCTAAAAGAGCAACCCCGGGACTTCCCTGGTGGTCCAGTGGCTAAGACTCCACACTCTTAATGGAGGGGCCTGGGTTCCATCCCTGAGCAGAAAACTCGATCCCACACGCCACAACTGAAAAGATCCTGGGCACCGCAACCAAGACCTCGTACAGCTAAAGCAACGACAGTAACGAAAGCCCAGGACAAAAAGAGCAACATTCTCCCAGCATCAGCAAGACAACTCCTTAAAGGTAGCACTCCTCCTTGATCCTGTAAGGGATTCCCTGGTGGCTCAGATGGTAGAGTCTGCCTGCAACGTGGGAGACCCAAGTTCAACCCCTGGGTTGGGAAGATCCCCTGGAGAAGGAAATGGCACCCCACTCCAGTATTCTTGCCTGGAAAATCCCATGGATGGAGGAGCCTGGTGGGCTATAGCCCATAGGGTCGCAAAGAGTCAGACACTGCTGAGTTGGACATGACTGAGCAACTTTACATTCACTTTTTTGATCTTGTAAAGTGGCCACATGACCCACCCTGATGGTGCTCAAATCTGGATTATGTAAACTGTCAATAACATGTTGTTTGATATACAGCCCTCTCTCTCAAAAAACTTCTGTAAACTGTGTCTTGACTTCTAAAGGGTGGAACAGTTCTCAGAGCTTTCTGAGACACACTTCCCAGGTTATAATCTTCAAATATGGCTTGAATAAAATGTTCCAACTCTTCCTTAGATCGATTGATTCATTTTTCATCACGTGTTAGCCCAGGAGGCCAAACCTCAGGGACAGCTTGTGGCTGTGTGGTTTAGTTGCGAAGTCATGTCTGACTCTTCAACCCTGTGGACTGTAGCCCACCAGGCTCCTCTGTCCGTGGGATTTCCCAGGCAAGAATACTGGAGTGGGTTGCCATTTCCTTCTCCAGGGGATCTTCTTGGCCCAGAAATCAAACCTGGGTCTCCTGCATTGCAGACAGATTCTTTACCATCTGAGCCCCCTGGGAAGCTCAGCAACCAGCCCCAACTGGCTAGGACTCCATCAGTAACAGCTTCTCTAATCTCTGCCCTGACTTCCAACTTAGGACCAACTGGGGAAAGCGTAATACACTCCCCTAACAAGTCACATAGGGAAGTCAGCTGTCCCAGGTCGCCCGCACCCACAGCCTCCACCCCAGAGCCCCCTTCCCCACTATGGAACTGCCCTGCCAAGCACACAGGATGGTGGCGACCCTCAAGCTCCCACAGCTCTGAGTAAGCAGCCTCTTACTTACTTGGGTCTTCATTTATTTCCATATAACAAAATTTTGTCTTCTGTACTACCAATTATTTTTCCCAAAACTAAAATGAAAGCAGTTTCCATCTTTAATTTTCCTTTACCTTCTCCAGAAGAACAACAGCCAGAGGGCAGGGCCAGGGGACAATCAGAGACACCCCCACCCTCATATAACAGGAAGCGCCTACGTAATGGAGAACTGATCACGCTCTCCAAAGTCCTGAATCAAGAAAACATCCACAAGTAAATGACCTTTAGAAACTCTTTGCACTAATCACAAATGCGATGCTCACTACAACTATTAAATTGAAAAAAAAAGATTATCCTCTTTAAGAATATCTACCTCCCCCTCTCCGCAACAACAACAAAAAAGAATATTCTCCAAAGCACACAACTGTGACTAGAGATTAAAATAAGGAAAACTGGGACTCCCCTGGAGGTCCAGTGGTTAAGAATCCGCCCACCAATGCAGGGAACATGGGTTCGATCCCAGTCCAGGAACGAAGATCCCACATGCTTTGGGGAAACTAAGCCCCACAGCTACTGAAGCCCGCACACCCTGGAGCCCACGCTCCCCCAAAAAAGAAGCCCCCCCATTGAGAAGCCCCTGCCTGCAGACCCTGCTCTGGGCAACTAGTGAAAGCCCACAAGCAGCAAGGAAGACCCAGGAGCCAAAAGTCAAATAAAATTTTTAAATAAACAAAAAATAAGAAAACTGGCGATTCCTCATGCGAGAACAAAAGACAAGTGAGCACAGCATCACATCGCTCTTATTTTCAATCATACTCGTAAAAGGAGTTTGTTTCCCCTAAAAACCGGAAATTGATGTAGCAGTGAGCACCACACTGTGAGCACCATACTGTCAGTCCCCAGCCAGTTAGCACAGCAGGAACCACTAACACCTCTAGGGCCTTTCCCTCCAGGAGTTTTGCTCATATTTGAAAGCAAATGCCAATAAATGGAAATCATGTCCTCATGGGAAAACTGCACAAACGCAGCATGGAGAGGGTAACACCCTCTTCAGATAGAAGCGTGAGAAATGAAAACCCACAGGAAGGAATGCCAAACAGCCCATTCTGTGACTTACAGTCTTTCTGCAAAATACCCTCCGTAACTTCCATTTTCCTTAATTTTTTTTTATCACCAATGACCATCAGAAGCACAATTTTCACTTCTCTTCAGTTCATAGTGAAAAAAACATGATTCCAAAGTTAAAAAAAAAAAGAAATCCTTTTTAGAAACCTCAATTTCTCTCACCAGGTCTACCAAGAGCAAGATGAGAGACGGCCCTCCATGGACAACGCCCTCTGAAAACAGCTCTCCCCAGGGGATCCCAGTAGGATGGGTTCCCCAGACTCTGTCCTCCGGACCAGTGGCGCTCAGAGGCATTCCTATTTCAGGGATAGACACCGAACGGAATGCAGTAAACGGTATCCTGCTCAGGACACCACACATCCCAGCATGTTAAATGCTCTCATCTCCTGGGTCGGGAAGACCCCTTGGAGAAGGGAACGGCTACCCACTCCAGTATTCTGGCCTGGAGAATCCCATGGACTGTATAGTCCATGGGGTCACAAAGAGTCAGACACGACTGAGCAACTTGTACACTTCCACTGAGTAGAGCAGCAGGCTTGGATTTGGGGTTTGCTCTGTCTGCGCTGGGCCTCCACTGCTGCACACACGGGCTTTCTCCAGTTGCCATGAGCGGGTGCAACTCTTCCTTGTGGCGCGTGGGCTTCTCACTGCCGTGGCTGCTCTTGCCGCGGGGCACGGCCTGCTGGTCGTGGTGCACTGGCTTAGCTTCCCTGCGGCATGTGGGATCTTCACAGACCAGGGGTCGAACCCGCGTCCCCTGCACTGGCCGGCATGTTCTTAACCACTGGACCGTGAGGGAAGTCCAAAATATGCTTTCTAGAAAGAAAGAAGGAAGGAAAGAAAAGAAAGAAACATGCCTCCTCTAACACAAGGCTTCCTAAATATACTTGAGCTTGGAACTTGTTTTTCATTTCTCTGTTATAACAAGCACCTCGGGAAGCCACAGGTCACTTATGAAAAGTCCTGAGTAGTTTCTGTTGGTCTCCACGGGGTCTCTGGTTCGAGTCCTGTGCAGTCCAGTAAGGCTGATGCTGTGCGGTGGACACAGGCTGGAATTTTGATCACACCTATCACTTTTCATCCTGTGTTAACAAGAGGATCTGGCAGTGAGGAGGGTGGGGAGAGACGAGCTAGTTGGTCTAAAGGCCTGTCACTCTGTCATCCCCACAAACCCATCTCTGATGCTGAGGTCCACTGACCATGCTGTTCATGCTGGCAACACGCCTTCCCCGGGTAAGGAACTGAATAGGTATAATTCCAGTACGTACAGCCCAAGGCTTCCTACAGCAATCTAGGAATGGTAGAGCTTAAGATTTAAGAAAAAATACATATGCTCAAAAATGTACAGCTCTTTGTGTCAGTGATGTCTTCACTGGAGTATAATTGCTTTACAACGCTGTGTTCTTTTCTGCTATACAATGAAGTGAATCAGCCATATGCATAGACGTGTATTCCCTCCCTCTGGGACCTCCCTCCCACCCACCACCCATTCAACAGCTCAAGATCATCCCAGACCACCAAGCTGAGCTCCCTGTGCTATGCAGCTTCCCACTCAGTTCAGTCCCTCAGTTGTGTCCAACTCTTTGCCTCCCCATGGACGGCAGCACGCCAGGCCTCCCTGTCCACCACCAACTCCCAAAGCTTGCTCCAACTCACGTCCATCGAGTCGGTGATGCCATCCAACCATCTCATCCTCTGTCGTCCCCTTCTCCCACCAGCTATCTATAAACAAAACTCTGAAAAACTGTTCCAGGGTGTGGTTATTAAGTCCTGTGGACATCGTGGGTGATTCCATGTTCATGTAGCTAACTTCCTAACGTGACGCTGTGAAGCAGGGCACCTACTTTCCTATGTCATGAATGCAACAACCTCTCAGGGCACCAACGCAACTAACTTGGCAGCTGCGTTACTCTCAGAGGCTTAGGACTCACCACCCAGTCACGGAGGACGCTCCCTCTTGGAAAGATCACTGCTCATAACAGCTCAGCACAAGGGCCGTCAGCTCTTCAAAAGTTACTCAACTGTGAATCAACCCAGATGTGAAGGGCATATTACCGGAAAGTTCATAATACTCTTCATCTTTGCAGCAGGGACATTTAAGTTACATATACTATCGTAAGAGCATTCTTAAACTGTAATTCAGAGCTCTGTAATGATATCAGGCAATAATGTTCTGATTACCTATAAAGTTTAATTTATCATAGACATAATAGCTAATGGATGAATGTTAAAACACACTGATTCAGCTTGAGAAAATGACTGCCCAATCAAAATGCAAGTTCAGTACACTATCCTTATTAAGAGGAGACATGTCAGTGGAAAACACCAGTCGTTTGTACCTTTATAGCTCACGAACTTATTTCTCTTGATAGTTTATGTTTAATGACTAGTTAGAGCACCTCACCTATGCTGTGTTGTATCATAAATCCTTCTGTAAGAGCTCTCAAATACCACTGATTGTGGACAAATCATAGAAGCTCTTTTTCTGCAAAAGAAAGAAAGCACAACGCTAAGAAGAGTGATGAACACCTGTTACTTTTTTTTCAATTGGAGGATAATTGCTCTACAATGTCGTGTTAGTTTCTGCTGTAGAACAATGTGAATCAGCTGTACCTGTACATATATCCCCTCCCTCCTTGAGCCTCCCTCCCACGCCCTCATCCCACCCCTGGAGGTCACCCCAGAGCATGGAGCTGACTGTGCTGGGCCGCAACTTCCCGCTATTTTCCACATGGTAGTCTGTACGTGTCAATGCTACTCTCTCAATTTTCCCTCCCCTCCCCCTCGGGGTCCACACATCCATTCTCTATGTCGTCCGTGTCTCTATCCATGCCTTGGAAATAGGTTAATCTGTACCATTTTTCTATTAATATAATAGAAAACACATCCCATATACGTGCGTTAATATACAATACTCGTGAAAAACATCTACCACTTTTTAATTCAGCAGGAGAACATTTTTAGTTTTAAACATTTTTAAGTGTGAATTTTAAATTTAAAATTTGAAAACTGGGCCTCCCTGGTGGCTAAGCGGCAAGGAATCAGCCCTGAAAACTGGGCCTCCCTGGTGGCTAAGCGGCAAGGAATCGGCCCGCCAATGCAGGAGATGCGGGTTCGATCCCTGATCCGGGAAGATCCCACATGCTGCGGAGCAACTGAGCCCGCATGCCACAGCCACTGAGCCTGAGCTCTAGAGCCCAGGAGCTGCAGCTGCTAAAGCCTGAGCGCCCTGGAGGCCATGCTCCGCAACAAGAGAGGCCACCGCAGTGAGAGGCCCCCGCACCTCAAGTAGAGAGTAGACCCTGCTCTCCACTAGAGAAAAGCTTGCACAGCAATGAGGACCCAGGACGGCCAGAGTAAAGAAATAGACAAACATCTTTTAAAAGACCGAAAACTAACTGCATCCACACAGCTGTGCGGCCTACCTCCCTAGACCACCAAGAGTCTGTCCCCAACCGTCGTCTGACAGCTCTGAGCCCCTCCGCCCACTCGCTGGTCTACAGGGCGAGGCATGACCATCCTGCAGCTCTTAGCCGGCAGCCTCTGCCAGACTCTGGTCTCGAGTCAGCTTTCCCAAGAGAAGACTCCTGAGCAGCCCTCACGTCCGGCTGCCCCCCTCTTTTCTTCCTCCTCTGCTCAGTCTCCAGAGAAGTTGCAAGCTACAGCCCTCGGCTGCAACTTCCAGGCACGCCTGCACCAATCTGATCACGGGGTCTTCTGTTTACAGTCTTGTGATGTGTAAACAGAGGGCTTTGTTCTGAAGAGAAAGACCAAACTCCTGCACCCAGCCCCACCTTGAGGGCCGTTACTCCATCCACACCAGGTTTGTATCTTGAAAGTGAAAACTGCTCAGTCGTGTCCGACTCTTTGTGACGCCATGGAATATGGCCATATAGTCCATGGAATTCTCCAGGCCACAATACTGGAGTGGGTAGCCTATCCCTTCTCCAGCGGATCTTCCCAACCCAGGAATCTAACCAGGGTCTCCTGCACTGCAGGCGGATCCTTTGCCAACTGAGCTATCATGGAAGCCTGGCTCATGGGCACTTAGAAAACGTGTGATGACAGAATGAGGGCTTAGCACAGTACCCAGAGCCCAGCAAGCCCGCAACAAATGATGGCTTTTCCTAGTTTAAAAAAACAAAAACCTGAGGCAACTGCACAATCTGAGAGGTGCACAGAGAGCTGGACCACAGCCTGCTGTTCTTTCCTTGACAACGTCCTCATCTCATTTTTCCAGAAACTCTCATCACTAGAGTCATCCAGTGGGATCCTGTGGTCATTGACTCCTCTGGCCCACATCACCACTTCTCAGAAGGTGAGGAGGAGACAGAAATGAACTGATGTTAACAAGGACCAGCAGCAAGCCAACAGCGATGCCAGAGTCGAGAGTCAGGATTTCAGGCGGCTGGTTCTCTGCTCCATCCCCACGTTCAGCCACACTGTCCTGAAAAGGAGCACCAAGAGCCTTCCCTCAGATCCCCTTCTCATCTGATCACCACGGCCAGACAAGCTAGAAGCACAAAGAAAGACTACTCGAGGCCAAAGTGTGCCTGATGGGAAGCCATTAAAAATTTATCTGCAGTAAGTGCTAGTGTAGCCATGACTGAATTAAATGGAGATCTGATCAATTACTGCAGCTGATCTGACCCCTTAATATTGAAAATATAACCAATGGCATATCATTTAAATTTTATTGGACACCATAAACTCTTGAGTTGGTGATTATTTATTTGTTAATAATTTATAACTGTATTTCCCTTTTATCAATTAAAAATTTTTGGAATCTTTATGGCAAATACTATTAACATACACACACACACACACACACACACATACGTAAATGTTGTTGTTCAGTGGCCCAGTCGTGTCTGACTCTTTGTGACCCCATGGACTGCAGCACCCCAAGCCTCCCTGTCCCTCACCAGGAGGAATATATATATATGATCATGTGTGTGTGTGCGCACGCTCAGTTGCTCAGTTGTGTCCGACTCTTTGGGACCCCATGGACCACTGGGCTCCTCTGACCATGGAATTTTCCAGGCAAGAATACTGGAGTGGGCAGCCATTTCCTCCCCCAATGGATCTTCCAGACCCAGGGCTGGAAGCCGGGTCTCCTGTGTCTCCTGAGTTGGCGGGTGAATTCTTTACCACTAGTGCCACCTACATACACCCTCATAAGCAGAAATAACCCTGTAGCATCCCAGGCTAAAAACAATGACACAATGACTAGGCCTTCCCTGGTGGCTCAGTGGTAAAGAATATATGGATTTGAGAGCTGGAAGGCTGAGCGCCAAAGAACTGATGCTTTTGATCTGTGGTGTTTGCGAAGACTCTTGAGAGACCCTTGGACTGCAAGGAGGTCCAACCAGTCCATCCTAAAGGAAATCAGTTCTGAATATTCATTGGAAGGACTGATGCTGAAGCTGAAACTCCAATACTTTGGCCACCTGATGCGAAGAACTGACTCATTGGAAAAGACCCTGATGCTGGGAAAGATTGAAGGCAGGAGAAGGGGACGACAGAGGGTGAGATGGTTGGATGGCATCACCAACTCAAGGGACATGAGTCTGAGTAAACTCCGGGAGCTGGTGATGGACAGGGAGGCCTGACATGCTGCAGTCTACGGGGTCCCAAAGAGTTGGACACGACTGAGCAACTCAACTGAACTGACTGAACTGAACAAATGCAGGAGACACGGGTTCGAGCTCTGATCCAGGAAGACCCCACATGCCTCGAGGCAACTGGACCTGTGAACCACAACCACTGCATGTGCTCTGGGGGCCGGAAGCCACAACTGCTGAAGCCCACACCCCCTGGGGCCCGTGCCCCGCAACAAGAGAGGCCCGCACTCTGCAACCAGAGAGTAGCCCCGCTCTCCGCTAGAGAAAAGCCTCAGCGGCACAGCCAAAAATAAATAACTTTTTTCAAACGGATAAAACCTGAGAAATCAGTCTTCAAAGAATGAACAGCTGCTTACTTTTGAGACATAATACAGGGTAGAAGGAGTTCATATTTTAACATTATAAAAATCCTTCCATGATACCAATATCAAACTACAGCACTTTTCCTCTTTTTAATTAACGAGATTTATTTCCCTCCAACTAAGTGAAATCGATGTAATTGCCAATCAGAACCCCACACAATTATTTTGCCATTTAAGAATCCTGACAGTTACTTTTAAAAGAAACATTATGAAATATATTTCAACTAAGTAAAGAATTATTTAACAGATAAATATTCTTAATGAGGCTCTTGTGGTTTTAAATAAGCAACATGCTCAATTAACCTCACAGGCTTGTTTGGCACAATGGTGCTTTTTACAAATGAGATAAAATGGAGGGATCGTAAATAATGAAATCACGAAACTCTGAGTGCATCCATTAGAGACGAGCTCATGATTCAGACTAGTTACCTTGGAGAATGAATTGGTTATCACTTCCATAAAATCTGCTTATGTTCTCAAGATTCCTGGGGGGTCATTTCTTCTGCTGGGCTCTCTCCCTGACCACACTGCAGACAGTGACACAGCGGAAGGAGGTCCACTCACACGCGTGTTCCACTGCACTGCACACACGTGTTCCACTCCACTGCACACCTGCCTCTCAGGTTTACAGCATATTTACTGGAGTTACACTTTAAGAGCTGGATTTTCTTTTAAGTTTTTAACAGCTTTACTGAGATATAATCCGCATGCTATAGAATTCGCCCACTTAACGCATGTATTAATAATTCAGTGGCTTTTACTGTATTCACAGCTGTGCCACCCTCACTTCAGTCAAGCTTGGACACTGCGTGTGCGTTTAGTCGCTCAGTCATGTCCGACTCTTTGCAACCCCATGGACTGTAGCCTGTCAGGCTCCTCCATCCATGGGATTCTCCAGGCGAGAATGATGAAGTGGGTTGCCATCTCTAGGGAATCTTCCCAACCCAGGGATCATACCTGAGTCTCTTGTGTCTCCTGCATTGGTGGGCAGATTCTTTACCACTGAGCCACCTGGGAAGCTCCCTTGGAGGGTTCCCTCATCCCAGAAAGAAACCCCATTCCTATTGGTAGTTACATTCCCTCCCAACCTTCCTACCTCTGCCCACAGTCCTCTCCCAAGCAATCACTGGTCTATTTGATAGAAGAGCTAGATTGGGTGGATGGAGTTATTGTAGACAATCTTATTTTCTCTTAAAAAAAAAAATTATTGGAGTGGATTTATTCATACAACATTCAGTTAGTTTCAAGTATACAACAAAGTGAATCAGTTATACATATGTCCACTCTTTTTTAGATTCTTTTCTCACATAGGTCATTGCGGACTTCCCTTGTGGCTCAGCTGGTAAAGAATCTGCCTGCAATGTGGGAGATCTGGGTTCGATCCCTGAGTTGGGAAGATCCCCTGGAGAAGGAAAAGGCTACCCACTCCAGTATTCTGGCCTGGAGAATCCCATGGGCTGTATAGTCCATGGGGTTGCAGAGTCAGACACGACTGAGCGACTTTCACTTCACGCAGGTCATTGCAGAGCACTGCGTAAGCTCCCTGCACTACACAGTCAGTCCTTCCTAGTTACCTGTATTATACACAGCAGTGTGCACAGGACAATCCAACCTCCCGGTTTACACCCCCTTACCCCCTGGTAACCAGAATTCTGTTTTCCACATCTGCCATTCTGTCTCTGTGTTGTCACTAGGTTCATTTGTACTTCTGCTTTAGATTCCACATGTAAAGGATATCAGAGCATTTGTCTCTGTTTTACTTCACTGAGTACGACAATCTCTAGGTCCATCCATATTGCTGCAAATAGCAAACTTCATTCTTTTTTATGGCTGAGTAATATTTCATTGTATATGTACCACATCTTCTTTATCCACTCACAAGCTAAATTTTATATTGTTAAAAAACCTTAAAATAACAATGGTTAACACCCCACACTTCCAAAACCCAGCTTTCATCTAAGGTTACCCAAACACACAATGCTTCTCACACCCAGCCTGGAAAAAAGGATGGAGTCTTCACTTGAAAAGAAACTTCATTCAATATTTACTGAGTACCCACCATGTGCCAGGCATAGCGAGGGTCCTGGGGGCACAAACATCAGTCCCGTTTTCAGGAACCTCAGTCCAGTGAGGGAGAGTGGGCACAACTGGTGTCTGGGTAACTAGAGACTGACTTGGTGGGGAGTGTTAGAGAAGGCCTCCCACACCGGTGATGCTGCAGCTGAGGGCAAGGGCGCTCAGAAAGAAGCCCCTTCTGGGAGGATCCCTTCAGGATGCTGTGCACCAACCTGCTGCTGAAACAACGCCAAAGAGTAACTGTCAAATCCCAGCATGTTCAACTGAAGCATGTCTATGGAGCATGTACAGCCAACTCTGAGGATCCTCGTGGTGTCAGAGAGAGACAGCTCCCAGAACCAGGGGAGGAGACAGCCGCTGTGAAGGAACAGGATAGCTTTATCACATGGATGACGAAAATGATTCAGTGATATCAGCATCGTGATTAAAAGAAAGGACCCAGTGGTGTTTAGATGCTACAACTATATACTAATACCTTTTTTAAAGGAAATGCCTTTTTAAAAAATATTCAGCTGTGTTGGATCTTAGTTGCTGCAGGCTGGCTTCCTTCTAGTTGTGGCACGTGGCTCAGTAGTTGTGCCGAGCAGGCTTATTAGCTGGTCTGAGGCATGTGGGGTTTTAGTTCTCCAACCAGGGATCGAATCTGTGTTTCCTGCATTGCAAGCTGGATTCTTAACCACTGGACCACCAGGGAAGTCCTGTAATATCTTTAAAAAGTACCTTCTTATTCAAAGTCCTAAAGGCCGTTTAGTTCATGATCCTAAAATTTTATTTTCCCCTACTCAAACAATTACAATTTTAAAAAAAATTTAATACAATTTTATTACAATTATGATGCAAAATGCAGAGACATCACTTTGCCCGCAAAGGTCCATATAGTCAAAGCTATGGTTTTTCCCGTAGTCATGTGTGGATGTGAGAGGTGGACCATAAAGAAGATTTAGTGCCAAAGAACTGATGCTTTCAAATTGTGATGCTGGAGAAGACTCTTGAGAGTATCTTGGACAGCATGGAGATCAAATTAGTCAATCCTAAAGGAAATCAACTCTGAATATTGACTGGAAGGACTGAAGCTGAAGTGTCAATACTTTGGTCACCTGATGGGAAGAACTGACTCATTGGAAAAGACCCTGATGCTGGGAAAGGCTGAAACAAAAGGAGAAGGGGGCAGAGGATGGATGGTTAGATAGCATCACTGACTCAATGGACATGAATTTGAGCAAACTCCAGGAGACAGCAGAGGACAGAGGAGTCTGGTGTGCTTCAGTCCACGGGGTCGAAAACAGTCAGACACAACTCAGCAACTGAACAACAATATGACGTCTCAAGACACAATAATTGCTTTCTAACAATAACAAAGGCTAAGATTTACTGAACACTTATCATGGTCCCATTGTTGCTCTCTTTTATCTTACTTGCCTTATACAATCCAGTCAATGCACATGATAAAACACACATTCACAAAGCCTTATGAACGAAAATGACAATAATTTAACATCTAGACATCCTGGATCAGCAACTCCCTAGCACACATTACATACCAAGGGGTTTGGATTAGAGAGGGAAATGCTCGCACATCACTTACCAAATTTTAAGTAAAGCATCCCAATAATATGCTTATCATCGCAAAGTTGAGATTATGTCCACATCTGTCAAATAGGGTAAAATGATTTCTTATGCCATTTAAAAGCTTAATAGTTGTTAAAAAAAAAAAAAACTATTGACATTTTAGAATATGTTCTGTGAAAGTGTGAATTCATTGAATTTTTTTTTATAGAAAACTGTTCACTGAGAGCTACAAGGCATTTTCATCATAGAAGGCTGATTTTACCCATCAACCAGTAATCCCTAACTCACGATATTATGATCTTGTACTAATTCAATCTGAAAGGGTACTTATAGACTTTCTTAAAATTACCACCATAACTCTAAGCATTTATCCTCCTTATAGAATGACCAATGCACACTGCAGGTGGCTCAGCTGGTAAAGAATCCACCTGCAATGCAGGAGACCTGGGTGATCCCTGGGTTGGGGAAGGGAACGGCTACCCACTCTAGTACTCTGGCCTGGAGAATTCCATGGACTGTGGTATAGTCCACGGGGTCGCAAAGGTTCGGACACGACTGGCTTTCACCTTGACATATGGCATCTGGCAGGTTGATTGAAGAAACAAGAAATGATAAAACTCCAATCTACTTGGCGCCTGGCCAAGTCAAGGCAAGGTGGGAATGGAAGGAGGGAGGAGACGTGGCGTGTTCATGGTGAGAAGCGCAGAGACCGGGAGGCTGGGGAGGCAAAGGGCCCACATGTGAAGACGCCAAGTGAAATGGAGATGGGACAGGGGAGGGGCCCCCCGGGTCCCGTGGTTTCTGAGCAGAAGAAGTGGTGTCAGGGGAGGTGATCCTGCCAGTATGCTGTGTGGTACACGGCGGGGCCGCTGCTGAAGGAGACACACCCACCTGGACTGTGACAAAGTGGTGGCTGGAAGATTCAAACAGCAGCCCTGGGACCCTGAGCAGAGCAAACCCCAGAGGGAAAGTGGAGAAACCGTCTGGACAAAGGAAGAACCAAGTGGCCTGAGACCCTCCCCTGAAGGGCCTGGGTCACTGACCATCAGGAACAAGTGGCAGGGACTGCCTACAGCCCAGGAAACCCAGATTTTACCATACTGAGCACAAAGATTCCTTTATTATCCCCAACGTCATCTTAACCTTAAACAATAAAACCAAATGTTTCCTTACAGATTCAGATCTTTAGAGAGAGAAAAAAAAAAAACCTCGTGACCTAGAAGAAATGCCATAAAATAACAGCTTAAACTGGAACATAAGTATTATATGAAGAATGGGTTAAAACTAAATCCCTTAACTTAGCAATCTACTCAGCAGATGTCAGAGTAGTTGCTCCAGTTTTAAAGCCATGAATTCTGAATTCCTGGGAAGGGATGGTGGAAACCATCAGGATCCCCCAAGCCCCCACACTCGCACAAGTTCATCCAGCACCATCCACACCACTTTGAATGACAGAGTGGTCCCTGCATCACAGGCATTCCACACCGTTTCAGGAAACTTCCTCCCCAAACATCGTGTCATCATCAAAGCCTCCACTGTTGTGAAACAAATTTCGATACTCTTTGAAAGAAGCACAGGCACCAGGAGGAAAACCCAAAGACCACCACAGCACCACAGGAAATCTTTATAAAGAGTCTAAGTGCTTTTATTACAATAGTGCAAGGTAGTATTTCATCCAACGCTCACCAACAGCACACTGGCGTCTTCTATAAAACAGTTTCAGAAAGTTCACACAGGAAAAGGAAAAGATACATTGTCTGTAATGATTCTCACATACAATATACTGCTTAGTGGTTAAACTTCATGTGGCTCAATCAAGTGTAGTCGTTTTGTACCAAACATGTGGCAAAAACGTTTTGCTCTGCTTTATTCTGCTCGCCTACAAACACGTCAGAACATGCCTCATGATTAGAAACGCTTTATGACGACACTCCCTGACACCCAACATCTACACGTGCTCGCGGTCAAGCCAGTTGTACCAAAGAACCATAAAATACAAAATGATAGGAAATATAAACATCAATTTTGTATTTCAAGTTTATAACATTTTATTTACAAAAATAGTCTGGGAGGAAAAGGCTTTACAGTCCCATATTCTGCCTGGGCAGGGGGGTGGGGGGTAGCTATCATCACGTCTAGGGTTTTCCCTACCTGTTACTCTTAAAGAGTCGGAGCTGAACTCGAGAACCCAACTGTGGACTAGAAGCTCGGGTGGAGAGGAGGGCGAGGGGGCGGGCTGAAGGGCAGGGTGAGGGGGAGCAGAGCTCTGTGAGGGGCGGGGGGGGGCGGGGCAAGGGGTGGGGGCGGGGGGGGGGGGGGGGGGCGGGGGGGGGGCGGGGGGGGGGGCGGGCGCGCAGATGGCTTTGCAAGCTGTCCGGCGGGCGGCGCCGCATGCAATGGGACACCACGCTGGCGCTCTATGTACAGGGCCCGTCGTCTCCGGGTCTGAAGGACACTTGCGCTCCGATGACACCACTGCGGGAGCGGTGCCCAAGCCGCCACTAAGACATGACCCCGAAGACGGGGTTGTGACGGCAGATGCTCGGGCCGCACTCCTCGTAGTCCTTCTTGGTGTGACAGACCTGCAAGAACTCCGGCTGCGAGAGGAGCGTGTACACGCGCCGGCAAGGGAATAGCATCAGACAGATGACCAAGCAGAGGAGACACACCCCCACCCAAACCGCCACCTCTCTCCTGCCTCCGCCGCGGACTTTTTGTGAGCCTGAACTGCCAAACGGGAGTTTTATTTCGTTTTTTAAAAAACTTGCCCGCGTGCTCAGGCGCTCAATCGCGTCTGCCTCTTGGCAACCCCATGGACTGTCGCCCGCCAGGCTCCTCTGTCCATGGGATTTTTCAGACAAGAAAACTTATTTAGCTTCTATTTAGGAACAACTATGCTTGTTCGCCTTAAATTAGCAATTTGTTAGCTAGTCACAAATTTGAGGAGGAAAAGCAGTAATTACTCAGAAAAATTTCTGGAATTAATGATTAATGCGACATTGTAGGTTATTTTCAGATTCACTTATCTACAATATCTATAACCGCTAATTTGTAAGGATATTTATGAATTAGTGGTACTAATTTGCACCACTAGTGGTCATTAAAGTATTTTTTCTATCTCAGAATTACATGTGGGGCTGTTTAGAGCCACACACAATTAGAGCACACAGCATTTCATCTCCGGTAAGAGAATATTAATTCAAACTCAACAGAGACCAGAGCTGGAAAGACAGCACAATCCAGGAAAGGACTCACGGTCGAAGCCAGCATGGAGCCTCCAAACCACACGGCGTAGCGCTGCATGTGGTGCGTTATCACCTGGACCTCCACGGGCTTGGGCTGCAAGGGAAGTGACGCCAGCCCACTGTCCTGTGCAGAGGGCACCCTGGCACCTTCCCACCGGGGGCCCTCCTCCCACCCCGCAGGCCCCACCTCCTCCCTGAAAGGAAGGTGCTCAGCCCTCCCATGGCCAAGTCCAACGACCCCCAGCCCCAGTCCCAGCCCAGGTGGTGCAGAGAGCAAAGAACACAAAGCAAGGGCAGCTTATCTCAATTTAAAGGCGTTTTCAAGAAGTAAACATTCCATGCAACTAACCCAGCTTATTTTTTTAAACTAAGCAAATTAGATGTTTTCACATCTAGAGATAATTCTAAGAAACACTTAAGAAAGATAGTGCTAAGTGGTGTCCAACTCTTATGATGCCACGGACTGTTGCCCGCCAAGCTCCTCTATCCATGGGATTCCCCAGGCAAGAATACTGGAGTGGGTTGCCATTTCCTTCTCCAGGGCATCTTCCCAACCCAGGGATCGAACCAGGTCTCCAACATTGCACACAGATTCTTTACCAACTGAGCTACATGAGAAGCCCAACTGAAAGTGAAAGTCACTTAGCCGTGTCCGACTCTTTGCGAGCCCATGGACTATAGAGTCCATGGAATTCTCTAGACCAGAATACTGGAGTGGGTAGCCTTTCCCTTCTCCACGGCATCTTCCCAACCCAGGAATCAAACCGGGGTCTCTGCATTGCAGGCGGACTCTTTACCAGCTGAGCCATCAGGGAGACCATGGGGCAGTAACATGTAGGTGTCCCCAAAACACTCTAAGAAATGATACCACCATGGGGTGATCCCAGGAGGTGAGGACACGCGGGTTTGCTCCCATGGGCCCCACACCGAACCCAACCCTGTAAACCCACCAGCTGGTTAAGGGTTATGCTCTTGAGGAACACACTGGAGTGCCATGCTCACACCAGTGATGAGAGCCTAATCAGAAAGTTCCAAAGGACATTAGAGTTCCTCACTGACAAGTGATCCACCTCCTTGGGGTACTGGTCATCACAGGACACGCCTGATCTCTGACAACAGGGAAGAAACTGCTGGCAGGCGCAGGGGCCAGCGGGGGGTGGCGGGGCTGGGGGAGAGTTGTGTTGCTGCATTGGGAGGTCCGCACCTGTCCTAACTGCACAGCGGGAGGGACTCCGGGCAACAGACCTCTGACTGTAACTTCACAGTGTGGCTAAGAAAGCGGCACCCACTCAAGTTTACCCCTCACGGCCCAGACCAGCGCGGCATCCAGCCCTGCCTGGCTGCCCGGAGGCCTCACCTTTATCCTGCCGCCGCTGAGCTCCTCACTGAGCTTCAGCCTGGCGTCCACCACCCTCTTTAAGTCTCTCTGCAGGCGACGTCCGAAATCCCTGAACATTGTCGAGCCTCCCGAAAGAACGACATTCTAAAAGACACAAAACAGAGGTTTCCTTACATGAAATCACCTGCCCACAACACACTCCCCACCCACCCTTCAGTCGTCTGAGTAATACACTTCAAGCTATATGAGAAGCTAATCACTGAGGCAAAGTCAGCACTATCAAGGAAGAAGTATGAATCGGGACTTCCCTGGTGGTCCAGTGGTTAAGAATCCACCTTGCCATGCAAGGGACACAGGTTCAATCCCTGGTGGCGGAAGGAAGAGCCCTAGTGCCTTGGGGCAACTAAGTCCATGCCACAACTAGTGAGTCAGTGGGCCAGGACCAAAGATCCCACGGGCTTGCAACAAAGACCCCGCATGTTGCAACTAAGACCCAACACAGCCAAATAAATGCATAAACATATTTTTTAAAGTACAAACTGAGTTTTTCTCCTGCGTCACAAATTCTCTTGGTGCTTTTCCTCCACCATAACCAAGTGAAATCATGCTGCCTGTTCTACTTCTCAAGGGGGCAACTTCTACCACACCCCTCCCCACACAGGACTGTCTTCTCTTGACAAATCGCAAATCTGCATCTTTCTGACAACATCCTGCCCCGACATGTCACTGATAATCACTGCCACACCCTGTCATCTGTGGCAAAATCGCTCAGAAACAACAGGAGGGGGCTTTGCTCCTGCCACAAGTCAGGAGGCCACCCACCAATGCTGCATCCAGGGGTCACCCCTCATCACTGCCGCCACCACCCTCAACACAGCTGGGAGCTGAGAGCACCAGAACCAAGTCTAGAATGGGTCAGACGGCAACCTTAATAGAGTAAAAGAAGGGTCTTCTGATCCTCATCTTTTTTTAAAATTTTTAATTGGAAGATAATTGCTCTGCAATGTTGTGTTGGTTGGTGCCGTACGACCCTGTAAATCAGCTGTAAGTATACATATACCCCCTCCCTCGTGAGCTTTCCTCCCCATCCCACCCTGTCATCTGCTTGAAGAGACTCCTGCTAACACCTTCACACAAACTGCGTACCTGTGAGCTACTAAGAATCACAGTTTAAAAGCATTCTTGGTTATTTTGGGCATTGGCTTGTAGAGTAAGCCTCACAGTACAATTCTCAACCTCATAAATTTATACTAATACAATAACTTTCACCTATTACTGTTACTGCAATTCTGTCACCTGTTCCATTAGCACTTTCTAGCATTTTTAACTCCAGTCCAGGATAGTCGTGGGCCAGTTACTGCAATTACCGGTCATATCTCTGTAATGGATTTTTTAAATTTACAAATTAATTCATTAGAGTATGAAAAACAAATGTTCATTATATTTCAGAAGCATTACAAGATCTTCAGTTGCTTGCAAAGGCATAACATGTAAGATTCATTCATTCATTTACACAAAACAGTGCTGTGTATACATGGTTAAATGATTCTGGACAAAGTTGCCAAGATGCTTCAATAGGAAAAGAATAGTCTTTTTCAACAAATGATGGTGAATAATTAATATCCATGGAGGGGAAATGAACATTTACTAACTACCTTACTTCACACACACAACTGAATCAATACGGATCATATATTTAAGGGCTAAAACGTACAGAATTTCTAGAAGAAATACTTCCTTAAAGTTTTCCTAACTATGACACAGGCAGAGGAGAGGACGTGCTCTGCTGGCTGTTTTCAGCGTACCTTCTCCAGTGGTAACTGGCTGGTTTCATGGAAATAAGACTGGTTCGCTAACTAATGTTTTATGATCATAAGAATGTTACATGAACTTTATTATTTTCAACTCAAGTAGCTGTTCAGAGTTATCCTGAGAGTTTAAATTTAGCTGATAGGCAGTGTTGGCTTTGGTCTATTATCACCTATGCTCGTTCCACTTACAGAGTGGTGGAAAAAAACAAAAATAGAGAAATAAGTGAAATTACCAATACATGGATGCTGTCCATCTCATTTCAAGGGAAGCAACAGTGCTTAATGATTTGGCACCTTAGAAATGGGAACATTTAGCCTCACAGGATTCTTAATCAATTTCCACACAGAAAAGTAAGCAGATATTCTTCTAAGGGAAGTCTTTCAATACAATATCACAAATAGTAAAACTTTAATACTGTAATTTAAGCCCCTCACTCACAGGAAGGAAACAGCCTCCTAAGGCAGACACCACAAGACGTGTGTACAGAGAGCTCTCAGCAGAAAGCCCAGCTCAGAGAAAGCATTTCTAATGCCCTCCTTAACTAATACCGTCTTTGAAGTCGCGAGAGAACACTGTAACCCCCCACCTTACTTCACTGTTTGTACAGCACAGGCCAACGTGAACTCTTAAAATAAGATTTTGTAACTCAGCATTTAACAGCTGAGTAAATGTGTACTGAGGCTCCCTTTGGAAATACTCACTTCACTAAGGTTCCCGTCTTATGCTCTAATCCATACACACGCCCTTCCCATCTCACCCCAGCCCACGTTCCCACCTCCTCCCTGGTCTCACCAGGTTCTTTCAGGCACTGCTCTCCCCACGGGACGTCACTGTGTCTCAAAGGTCCTGGGTCCCTGCCCTCCGATCGAGGGGCCCCACCTTCCCTGAGTGTGAGCAGTCAGGAGTCAGGGACTCATGAGGCACTCCGCACGCTTACCCATTCACACGGCCCCACACGGCCTGAGAGCCGGCTGTTGCAGGCACAGAACCTGACCCAGCACAAGAGGGGAGACGCAGCCCATACACCCAAATGAATGAGGGACAGCGGTGTCAGCCTGGCAGGTGACACACGCCAGGGAGGAAGCCCTGAAGCAGGAAGGGGGAACGGAGCATGAGGGAGGCTGAGGTGGACCTGGATCAGGCTGCCCGGGAAGCCTCACTGGAAGCTGACAACCCAGCAAGGACGTGAAGGCATAGAAGAAGTGGGTCAGGGATGCGCCTGGAAGAGCTCCCTGACAGGGGCGGCAGGTGCAAGGGCCCTGGGGCAGAAATGTGCTCAGTGTGTCTGTGAAGCGGCCAGGAGAGAAACAAGGGAGGCTGGGGTGCGGAGAGGTGGACACGACCTCCGTGACCGTCCTGCTGGACCCTGACATGACTTCCCAGTGGGCTCCCCAGTCCTGTCTTATCTCCCCTAGGCGACTCCCAGCACAGCACCTTGGTGACCACGATAAAGCTTGTCACCCAGTCACTACTCCTGCCCTCAACCCCCTGGACAGCTTCTCGGCGCTCTCGCACTGGGAGCTGAAGCCCTGCCATTAGCCTCCATGGCCCGGGGCCGCTGCATGGGCTGCTCACTGCACAACTCCAGGCCTGCTGAGCACTCAGGTCAGGGGCTGGCACCTCCCTCCAGGCACCAATCTGTGCCACTGACTCCTCTAGTACGACCTGGACGATGTGGTAGGCATGGCCTTTCCATTTCTGAAAGGTTTTGGGGTGGCAGGGATATCAATGGAATTTACTGCACACTGAATAAATGAGTAGGTTTGCTAGACCTTGCCATGCCCACTCAGACGCCATGTTCACCTGCCCGTGTCTGCACACAGGTCTTCTTGGCCTCAGCCACCCTGTCCTTCACCCGTCCACCTCTACCTGGACCTTCTGGGAATCAACTTCAGCTGAAGGGGACCCTCTCTCCTGTACTGCCATCATGCAGAGTCTTTATGAAGGTCTCATAAAAAGTAAAATCTCAAAATGTATTCACCTGCTGAAAGTCTTAGCAAGTCTGATTACTGATTTACTAAATTACATAATTCCTCCCTTTTCCTTAACTGAGTCAATTCAAATAATAAAAAATGCATACTTCAACAACTACTTTATCTGAATAAAATGTTTTTAAAATGTAGCATTTTCTGAACTAAATCAAAACTCAGCAGTGGCCACAGGACTGGAAAAGATGTTTTCATTCCAATCCCAAAGAAAGGCAATGCCAAAGAATGTTCAAACTACCGCACAATTACACTCATTTCACAGGTGAGCAAAGTAATACACAAAATTTTCCAAGCCAGGCTTCAACAGTACATGAACTTTCAGATGTTCAAGACGGACTTAGGAAAGGCAGAGGAACCAGAGATCAAATTGCCAACATCCGCTGGATCATAGAAAAAGCAAGAGAATTCCAGGAAAACATCCACTTCTGCTTCACTGACTATGCCAAAGCCTTTGACTGTATGGATCACAACAAACTGTGGAAAATTCTCAAAGAGATGGGAATACCAGACCACCTAACCTGCCTCTTGAGAAATCTGTATGCAGGTCAAGTTAGAACCAGACATGGAACAACAGACTGGTTCCAAATTGGGAAAGGAATAGGTCAAGGCTGTATATTGTCACCCTGCTTATTTAACTTATATGCAGAGTACATCATACGAAATGCTGGGCTGGACAAAGCACAAGCTGGAATCAAGACTGTCGGGAGAAATATCAATAACCTCAGATATGCAGATGACACCACCCTTATGGCAGAAAGCAAAGAGGAACTAAAAAGCCTCTTAATGAAAGTGAAATAGAAGAGTGAAAAAGCTGGGATAAAACTCAACCTTTAAAAACTAAGATCATGGCATCCAGTTCCATCACTTCATGGCAAATAGATGGGGAAACAATGGAAACAGTGAGAGACTTCATTTTCTTGAGCTCCAAAATCACTGCAGATGGTGACTGCAGCCATGAAATTAAAAGATGCTTGCTCCTTGGAAGAAAAGCTATGACCCACCTAAACAGCATATTAAAAAGCCAAGACATTACTTTGCCAACAAAGATCCATCTAGTCAAAGCTTTGGTTCTTAAAGTAGTCATGTACAGATGTGAGAGTTGGACCATAAAGAAAGCTGGGTGCCAAAGAATTAATACTTTTGAACTTTGGTGTTGGAGAAGACTCTTGAACCTCCCTTGGACTGCAAGGAGATCCAACCAGTCCATCCTAAAGGAAATCAGTCCTGAATATTTACTGCAAGGACTGATGATGCTGCTGAAGCTGAAACTCCAATACTTTGGCCACCTGATGCAAAGAACTGACTCACTGGAAAAAAGACCCTGATGCTGGGAAGGACCGAACGCAGGAGGAAAAGTGGACGACAGAGGATGAGATGGTGGGTAGCATCACCGACTTGACGGACATGAGTTTGAGCAAGCTCTGGGAGACGGTGACGGACAGGGAAGTCTGGCGTGCTGCAGTCCATGGGGTCGCAGAGTCGGACACGACTGAGAGACTGATCTTATCTGAAGAAGTAAAAACTCAAAATGCACTAACTTGCTGGAAGTCTTAGCAAGACTGATTACTCATTTACTAAATTAAAGAATTCCTGCCTTCCCTTAACTGAGTCAAATAACAAAAATGCATATTTCAACACTTTATTGGGATAAAATTTTTTAAAACACTGCAGCATTTTCTCTGAACTAAACCATAACATTATGGTGTCATTTCAAATTCCTGGCCTCACTATGAACAGTCCTAACGGTGACCAAAAGCTTATTTAACAGGTGCCGGGGGATGGTCGCTGTCCCCCGTAAGTAAGCCTCACAAGGCGTTATGAAGCAGGCGTTGCCACACCATTTCACAGATGAAAGAGCAGGACCGGCAGTCAAATCACAGCCCGGAGCCACACAGCAAGTAAGCTGCACGCCTGACCACACAGCCCGAGCTTGTGGCCATGACGTTTAGAGACCCTAATAAAATGGCGGTAGTTAACATTCACACAGTACTGCCTACACCCAGGCCCGAGCTCTACCCTGCGCATGCGTTCTCTAAGCAAATCCTCGCGAGAGTTCTGAGGGACCGTTTCGCTGATCGTACCCACCATGCTCCAGGGCAGGCGCCGGCTCTGAGAGCGCGAACCGTCCCTGCACCAAACTGACACCGCCTGACGCCTCAGGCAGCAGGAAGAAACCCCGCGGTCTGGCTCCGGAGCCTACACTCTTACATGTTACGATACAAAAAGTGACACTCCTCGAGAAACTTTCCACAAAAGTCTAAGTTCAATGTGATTCATTCTAAAGAAAATGTAAAAGATCAGGTGATCTTTTATCACACGGAACAAGAGCGGTGGGTAAGTTTCCAGGGTGCGGGTTTCTCGCAGTCCGCCCTCCTCAGGAACGACGTTCCCGCAACACCCAGTTACCCCCTCCCACCACTCCCGTGGGATCCTGCCTGGAGACCCTGACGAGCTCAGAGCCGGCTGACCCACACGAGTATCTCAGCCTGTCGGAAGGCGTCGGCTCCATCCCGTCAGCAAATCCTCAGACCAGAACCCGCCCATCAAGAAGCATCACTAGTCAACATACCACCAGGTGTGTCCCGGGAGAGAAGGAAAGCTTGACCTGAGCTAGAAAAATACCAAAAACTTAAAACGCAGGAAAAGAAGCTGGACACTGAGGCAGATGAAGGGTAGAGTATTATACCATTAAAAAAATGATGCTTCTGAAAAACGTTAATTCCTTAAGACAATGTTCACAACACAATGCTAGGTTACTATACAAGATACTAAATATAAACACAGCATGATATATTTACCTACCTACCTATATTTCAAGAAAAGGAGAAAGACTAAGTGATAACTGATACACAGTGATTACTGCTTTATTAAAAATTTTGCTACTTCTCAAACTTTCTAAATGTATTTTAATCTGGAAATAGTCATCTCTGCTCATCCACAGAGTCTAGGTTTTCCTGTGCTTTCACAGTGCTGTCCGCTGACTTGCTGAAAGGCCACGGGCCCCAATCTGCATAGCACACCTTTCACTCATCTGCTGTTGAGACCCCTGTAGTGGACGGACTTTTCAACAGGTCCTTACTTTGCTACATAAATGGCCATTCCGTGATGTGAAATAAAAAGTCTATAGAAGGACAGGCCCTGTCTTTATGCCAGTAAAAAACATCCTGCCCAACGTCATCATATACCCTACCCAGACCTTTTTAAGTAGAAACACAAAGTCTGTATTAATAGTAAAGTCCACTGAATACCTTATATGGGATTAAAAATAACAAAAGTTCCACTCCTGTAACATTAAGTCTATTTTGTGCTAGAGGCTCTATCCTTATTCTTCATCCAGCTTGACAGATTTGCAGCGCCCCCTGCCCACCATCCTGTGTACCTCAGCCGGCTTCCTCTAAACTGCAGACACAAAATAGCTGCATGTTTTGTTGGGATCGCAGTATTTGGGTTCCTCTTGGCTCAGCTGGTAAAGAATCCGCCTGCAATGCGGGAGATGTGGGTTCGATCCCTGGGTTGGGAAGATCCCCTGGAGAAGGGAAAGGCTATCCACTCCAGTTTTGTGGCCTGGAGAATTCCACAGACTATACAGTCCATGGAGTCACAAAGAGTTGGACATGACTGAGCAACTTTCACTTCTTCACTCGTCCCTGAAGAGATCTCCATGCCAACTGCTCCCTACAGGCTGGGAAAACCTCAGAGTGACTAGCTGCTAACAGTAGTTCTCAATTCAGCTGCACATCAAAATCATCTAGGAAGCTTTTAAAATCCAGATGCCCAGAAAATTATATCAGACTCTCAGGGTGAGACCCAGACATCTGTGTACTTTACTGCTCCTGGAATGATGCCCACAGACAGACAGGGCCAAAAACATCTTGTTTCCAGCAGCATCTGCTGCCTGGAATGACTTGGCCTCGTGGGGAAGTCACAGGCCAAGAGCTCTCACATGCTAGTCCTCTCCAGACCTAACTTCCATCACACTTAGAGACTAAACAGAAAAAGGGGGCGTGTGAATACCCCTTTTAAAAATTAATTAATTTTTAAATTTTTCTTTTTTGCACAGGCTTTCTCTAGTTGCAGCCAGTAGGGGCTAGTCTTCATTGCAGTGTGTGGGCTTCTCACCGTGGTGGCTTCCCTTGTGGAGCAAGGGTTCAGTAGTTGAGGCTCGCAGGCTCAGTAATTGTGGTGTGTGGGCTTAGTTGCTCTGTGGCATGTGGAATCTTCTTGGACCAGGGATTGAACCCATGTCCCTTGCATTGGCAGGCAGATTCTTACCCACTGGGCCATCAGGAAAGTCCCATGAATAACCTCCTTATCTACAGGCCAGACTGAAATAAAAATTAGATTACGACTACTCCTTTTGTCTAAAACAATTGTTTGGCTTTTTTGGAAGATTCTCAGTTTTCAAAGGTACATTGTATTCTCCACCAACTTCTTTTTCTTGCCTACTAGCCTTAGGAACATGTTAACTCAAGGCCCGAGGAGATCTCAGGTGTTTTCAGTAGGGCCTATAATAAGCCTTCTGCTCACTTCACCTACAGTTTCTGTGACTGGGCCTGGGAAACACAAGAAATCCTGGCTCTACTGGTCCGGGTGGTGCCTTGGGAGCAGGTGAGGCAAAGTGGAGACACCCTCCTCTGAAGCCAAGGGCAGGCCTCAGGGCCCCAGGGAGCTGCCTCAGAGCCTTCCCCACAGGTTCCCCTATGGCCCTCTCCACCACCAGAGCTGACCGTCTGAGCCTGTGGGGACTGGAGGAACCAGGCACGAAAGCAGAAGTCAGGAGCCCAGCCTCCTGCAGGGCCTGGTGCCTGCGTGGGTAACCCAACAGGGCTCAGCAGACAGCAGTCATGAGTGTGTGTTGGTGCAAACCTGCTTCCTGCTTCCTGGGTGGTTTACTGAGCACTTGGCAGCCCCATGGCAGGTGCCTGGGACACTGACGAGAGTGGGCCCAGCAAGCAGAAAGAAGCATCAGCAACAGAGAAGGAAATGACAGGAAGACTGGAGAGGAAAGATATGATCCCAAAGACATGCTCACTCAGCTCTCCAGAGCATGATGCCCGTGTGTTCTGCAGAAGCACTTGTATGTAGCATGTCTCTAACCAGAAAAGGGCTTTAGAGTTACTCATAAAATCCCACCAACCGTACATCCATGCATTTCATGAACACAGACGTCATGGTGGAAGGTTCTGTCCACAGCAAGCTCATGTCCACGCCCACAAGGAGGAGCTGACAATAGGAAGCGGGACCCCAAGTACAGAGTGAATCCGAAGAACAAGGCTGCCTACCCGAGAGCCTATAGCCCGGGGTGACAGCCTCCGGAGACGACGGGCAGAGCAGCGGCCGGTGGGGGCCACAGGTCTCGGGGATAGAGAAGCCTGACAACCACACTAACTCAAAAGATACAAGCACGCCTATGTTCACAGCGACTTTATTTACAATTGCCAAGACGTGGAAGCCATCTAAGTGTCCATCAACAGATGAATGGATAAAGATGTGGTACGTATATACAATGAAATGTTACTGAGCCATAAAATGAATGAAATAATGCCATTTGCAGCAACATGGATGGACTTGGAGGGCAATAGGCTAGAGGGATAAGGCAGAAAAAAAATACTGTATGGTATCACACATATGGAATATAAAAAATAAAACTAATGAACATAAGAAATAAGACACAGCTATAGAAATAATCTGCTTCCCTGGTGGCTCAGCTGGTAAAGAATCTGCCTGCAATGCGGGACACCTGGGTTCAATCCCTGGGTTGGGAAGATCCCCTGGAGAAGGGAACAGCTACCCACTCCAGTATTCTGACCTGGAGAAGTCCATGGACTGTATAATGCATGGGGTCCCAAAGAGTCGGACACAACCAAGCAACTTTCACTTTCACTTTTCATAGAGAACAATCAGTGGTTACCAGTAGGATCAGGGGAAGAGGCAAGACAGGGGCAGGGGATTGAGAGATACAAAATATTCTGCATAAAATAAATAAGCTACAAAGATACTGTACAACTCAGGAAATATAGCCAGTATTTTATAATAACTACAAGTCCAAGATCAATTTGCTCCATTTAACCTAGGTCCATGTAGTTCTGGGGCTCAGGGTCGTCCTCTATTAAGTAAGGAAGGAGCTCAGGCTACCAGGCCATCTCTACTTCCTAGAATTCTACTGAAAGTGAACTCAACTGTCTAAAGAGAAAAATCTCACCCCATCATGAACCTTCGTAATCACTGGCACAAGTTTCACTTCCATTACAGTGAAATGAAGACTAAAGAGAGCACAACTGTTGCATGCTTTCATGGACATGAAGACACAGCTAATGCCAGGTGAGATCTAAGAAGTAAAGAGAACAAGGCATGAATTTTACTAAATTTTAATACTCTCCTCTGTCTCTAGTTTCCCTTTCTTACACATTTTATTGGAGGAGAGAGATGTTTAATTAAGCACATGTAACAATAAAAATCAAATCCCACTGGCCTCCAAAGTCAAATTCCCTGGGGTTCTCAGTCCCTTTGCCAGATCCCCAGGTTGGGAAATCTTTTGTGGGTCCTAGAACTTTCTTAACAGTGCGAGAATTTCTTTGGTATAATTGTTCTGCCTCCTGAGAAATGGGTATGCAGGTCAAGAAGCAACAGTTAGAACTAGACATGGAACAGTGGACTGGTTCCAAGTTGGGAAAGGAGTATGTCAAGGCTGTAAACTGTCACCTTGTACATCATGTGAAATGCTGGGCTGGATGAAGCACAAGCTGAAATCAAGATTGCCGGGAGAAATATCAATAACCTCAGATATGCAGATGACATCACCCTTATGGCAAAAAGTGAAGAGGAACTAAAGAGCCTCTTAATGAAAGTGAAAGAGGAGAGTGAAAAAGCTGGCTTAAAGTTCAACATTCAAAAAATGAACATCATGATATATGGTCCCATCACTTCACAGCAAATAGATGGGGAAACAATGGAAACAGTGAGAGACTTTGTTTTCTTGCCGACTTTATTTTCTTTATTTTCTTGCAAAATTACTGCGGATGGTGACTGCAGTCATGAAATTAAAAGATGCTTGCTCCTCGGAAGAAAAGCTATGATCAACCTAGACAGAATATTAAAAACAGAGATACTACTTTGCTGACAAACGTCTGTCTAGTCAAAGCTAGTTTTTCCAATAGTCACGCGTGGATGTAAGAGGTGGACCATAAAGAAAGTGGAGAAGACTCTTGACGGTCCCTTAGACTGCAAGATCAAACCAGTCAGTCCTAAAGGAAATCAGTCCTGAATATTCATTGGAAGGACTGAAGCTGAAGCTCCAATACTTTGGCCACCTGATGCGAAGAACTGACTCACTGGAAAAGACCCTAATGCTGGGAAAGATTGAAGGCAGAAGGAGAAGGGGACAACAGAGGATGAGATGGTTGGATGGCATCACCGACTCAATGGACATGAGTTTGAGCAAGCTTTGGGAGTTGGTAATGGACAGGGAGGCCTGGTGTGCTGCAGTCCATGGGGTCGAAAATAGTTGGACATGACTGAGCAACTGAACTGAACAATAAGAATCAAATTATAATTTGTTTTCACCCATAAAAAGCTGTCTACATAGGAAAATGTTCCTATGTAGAAAATGTTCCTACATAGGAAATAATAAAAATAATATTTCTTAACTATAAAATTTCAAACAATTTTAAAACACAAAAAAGTAGAAAGTAAAAATCCATCTCCCAACCCCAAAGATATTTTATTTTGAGTCTGGCATATATCATTCAAAACCTTTTCAAATATATATGTATGTATGTATGTATGTATGTATATATACATACACAAACTACATTTTAAATCAAATCATAGTATATATAAATTTTACAATTTGCCTTCTCACTTAACAGATACTATAACGTCTTTTCATTTGCATTTACATTGATTGGCCTCATTCTTTTTGAAGACTGCACAGTACTCTACTGTGTACGCCCTCGCTCCTGGGCCTGATGGCCTCCTCTAAGCTCAGCCCCCCGAGCTGAGGAGGTAAGACTGCAGAGGCTGCAGGCCCAGAGCATGAGCCAGAGGGCAACCACAGGTGAAGAAGGGCCAGCTGACCGACACTTCCTGCTCTCAATATCCAGCTGTCAGCAACACCTCCTTTTATCCTGTAATTACAGAGACTAGCCTTTTCTCATTTCAGGTTTCAAAGCTCCCTGGTCACACAGAATCCTCGACAACGTTATCACATGGGCATTCCCACCCGATGCTTCAGTCGGGATCTGACTTCTTTCTGGCAACAGCGCATGTGGGACAAACCTAAGCACGAGTGAAGCAAAGCCAGCAAATTCATGGAAAACAGGCGGGGAAGGGCTGCTTTTATCTTTCGGTCACTATCCAGGGTTAAAACTGTCCAATTTAAAATACAGCTGGCCAGATAAGAATAAAGATACAAGAAGACTTAAATTAAAAACTTCCGGTTAACTGAGTCCTATTTCCAAACATTTACATCATCGCCACTCCAAGAATAATATTTCACCAGTATGTTGGCCTTTAACAAATCCTACAAGACCATGGTGAGACAGGAACGTCTGCACACTGATGTTAAGAACCTATTCTTCTAAGAATGCTGGGCCTTAGGCTGTGAGATGAAACCCGAGCGCCTCCCCCAGGCGGCTGATACCTTATACAGCGGACGGCGAACGTCGATGGGGCAGTTCTGTATGACTTCATCAACAACCTCCGAGATGGACTCCATGAAATCTGGGTTGGCAAACTGAATTTTGTCCAAACATAAAAGAAATATTACATACTTCTCTCAATAACTTTTTTTTAAAGTGACTTTAATAAACACAGAATGTACTGTAACTTTTAAAACCGTCAGGCTGCAATGACCACGTCAAATATTGGTATGTCAAACAAACCCAAGTGAGTGTGCATGGGGTGACTGACGGTGACATGTCCCGGCGACACGTGTGGGCTCAGTGAGGGGAAAACATCACACAGGAGCCAAGAGCGCCCGGCCCTGCATCAGGGGACACCAGGAATCCTGCTGCCCGAGACTGTAAGTCACATGTGTGTGACGTGTGTGATGTTATGGAAACACTGTAAGTACAGAACAAGTGTATCACTTATGAGTATTAATGTCATCTAACAATTAGCCCAGGATACAAGAGAAAACACAGCCAGTGAACAGTCACACTGTAAACCTGAGCCAGAAGCCTGGCAGAGGCACAAGGGGGACGGTTTGAAGGGGTGGCTTTTTAATGGAACTATGGTAACGGTCACATCACTGCGTAAACAGTCTTCAATTCAGTTCTGTAAGTCAAATAAGGTAAAGTGTAAAAGAATTCAATTTTAAAAATTTGAACTATGCTTTAAAAATCAAGGACACCTTTAGTGAACTCAGGAAGGTAACACGGGGTGCTCTCCAGCTGTTCACTGGCCATGGTCAGTTTCATGCCTGTTTTAAATCTATAATATCAAAAGGCACGAATGAGGGTTAAGATTGTGGTGAGGCAATACTGTGAGCCATCTCCCTGCACAAAAGGTCACACACACCTGGAAACAGGCAGCAGCGTGTAACCGACCTAGCAAAAGCAAACTGAATTAGAAAAATAAACCAAAATACGAATACAACCCATTTTATTACATCTTAAAATGCTGTCTCTCCATTACTGTATCTGCAAGAGTTAATAATAACTCTCTGTGACTATAGTTAACACAGCGAGGCCTGTAATTCCTAAAGCCCGTCTAACTACTGGAAAGGCTGCTGCTCAGACAGGAGCTCTAACTTTAATTTGCAGCAGGAAACACAGCAGGACTCACCGTCTGGGGTTCAAAACTGGAGTTGGGGCGGACCTTCACAAAGAATGGAAAGGTCACGTGCCCTCCTACACCCACACTGATGAGTATTAATGTCAGGATTAACCAATTTTCTGGTTACTGTGAGAGCAACTCCATTTCCATTATCTTCTATTGCTCTTAATCTTCTAATTAAGCATCTTCCTAATCACTTGTTATCTATTTTTTCAACAGAGAGCCAGGTCTAAAGAGGGCAACAGTCAAGCAGGTGATCACACAGGGTGCTGTAACAGTTGCAGAGGGTAGGGCGGGCACCCGGCGGTGCTCACGGGAAGGCGGCCCGAGGACTGCTGCCTACAGACACCAGGGGGCAGCATCACTCCACCACACACGCGGACTTCGCTCTCAGAAAGCCCGCCTCTTTACCTCTGGGTGAAAGAAAATCTCAGGGCCTAGGAACCTTTCGTAGCCGACATCTATGACGAACTTCTTCTGGTTGATGGCGTTGATCCCCGTGTACTGTTTGATCCACTTCCGAGGATCCACGTCGTACTTGGCGAACTCCTTTACTATATCAGGGCAGATGTAGCAGTATTTCTCCTGCAGACACACACACACACAGAAGTCACCAGAGTCTGCATCTGACCAAGACCCAGTAACCCCCAGCCCTGGACACCCCGAAACCAGTCCTGCCTGCTCATCACAACTCCAATGTGGACGCAGTCAGGCCTCACAGAATTTTCATGACTCTGCTCCGGACTGTGAGTGAACCTGCTTGCTTTGCAGCTCAGCTACTCATCTTAGCCTTTCCCTCATATTCTGCTGCTGATCAGCTGAAGTACTGTCTGATGGCATGTACTAAGTATCTTGTCTCCATCTCCTGTCTCCTTATTCCTCGTGGGCCCCACACAGCACCTGCCCGGGCACTCACGGCCGTCCACCTGGACCAGCAGACCTGCGCTGCAGCCCCACACTGAACACAGCCGACTTCACCCCGATGCCGAACACGGCTGATCCCGGGTCGTGAACCTGCTGTGCAGTCTGACACGGCAGGGCCACCAACTCCACAACATGGACACACTGGACTCACAACAAAACACACACACACCCCTGCCCACTGGAGCACACACTCTAGCGCAGAGTCAGGAGAGTAAGCAACGACCATGGCGAATAAGCAGACCATACGGCACCTTACAAGGTGCCAGGTGCCACGGATGAAAGAAGAGGCCGATGGGCAGGACGGAGCGGCCGCGCGCTGCGGCCTGAGAACTGCTCCTGGTTTTCACCCGGACACCAGCACCAGCCTGAGACGTGCCCAGTGTCTCCCTGGCGTCTGGTGGTGCCCCCCTGGGGATCTCTGGTCAATCACCTGTCCTGAGAACTGACCTCAGCAGAGCAGCAGGTGGCTCTTGAGTACCAGATCCTGAAATAAAGCTGCCTGTGGGCAACGTGGGCTGTGTTCACCACCAGGCGCAGAGCTCATGCCCACCGCACATTTTAGGGCCTCTGAAGGTGGTTTCACGATAGTAAGTTTGAAGTGTCCTAGAATCCCTGAGACAGACCCTAATGCCATCCTTGATATACTCTGTCAAATTATGAGCTCCACAACACTGTGCTCATTAATATCACAGTGAGTCCATGCGACTGCCAGTCTGCAGACTGCAGAAACATGCTGCTGCCCTGGAGGCCTGCTCAGCTTCTCAGGGCACCTCAGCTGCTCCAAGTGATGGCACGAACACCTCAGTGACGCTGGACGGGGCGCGGCCGTGTCTGCACTAAGCTCTGGACCCCCACTGCCAGGCTCGTGAGTGCCAGGCCCACCAGCCTCAGGCCTGCGGAGACCACCCCTATGGGGTGCAGGGGCCCTACCACCTTTCCAGGACGCCCTCGCCGCAGTCTCAGGGAGGAGTGAGCAGAGGACTAACCACAGGCCTGGCAGCTGGCTGGAGGGACAAGGGTCTCTCAGCCCCCACCTCACAGCTGAGCCACACACTGTGTGGCCTGAACACACCAGATCCAGGGTCAGGGTCAGCACAGGGCCCCAGAAGGCCCGCGACAAAGGAAAGGCCACCACAGGAACCTGGAAAGCAGCCCCTCAGTCACCGCTCAGGGCTCTGCTCCTCGACATCCGCCCCGAGGGCTGGTCACGTGCGAGACAGAGGGGGCAGGGAGGGGGCAGGGAGGGGGCAGGGAGGGGACGAGAAGAAAGGCGAGGAATGGAGGGCAAATGGGGTAGGTTTCAGTCTAAAAGGATGCTTCCGGGAGCTTCCCAGGGGGAGAGGGCGGATCTGGGGTTGGGCCGGGGCTGCGAGTTCGGCTCTGAGAAGCCCCTCCCTGGAAGCTCCTGTCCTGGACACCCAGGGCAGCAAGGGCCCCTCCTCGCAGGAGCCCCAGCCCCAGAACACCTGTGCTCACCGAGGGCGGGGAAACAAGAGAGTGCCCCCTTGCTCCCTTTCCTTCAAGCCCCCTACTGGGTGCTTAGTGGGGGACAGGCAGGGGAGGCTGAACTCCCTGAGGTTCAGACGCTGTGTGCTCTATGAGAAGGGGAGACGCCCAAGGCCCCCTGTCGCCCCCACGGAGCAGTCGCTGGAGACCAGCGACTTAAATACTCTCTGTAAACAAAACCCTTGCTCTTCATCTGTATGATAATCACCCTTGTGTTATGAAGACTCTCTTGCATTTTGGCTATAATAAAAAACAGTAATTTGTCCTGATTTTCAACCTGGAAAGAAAGCTCCTTTAAAAAGGGTTTGTCAGCTGCTACATACAGAGAAACACAAAGACCAGACTGATGAGCCCGGTCAAGTGGGCACTTTTAGAAAGACTCGGTAGGACGTTTTTCTTCTCATCTTACTGATTTGATCTTTAAAGCCCTCTGAAACCTTTCCAGCATGGTCATTACAGTCTAGAAACGACAGGGGGTAGGGTGGGGGGCGCCGATCTATGACCCCACCCTGGAACAGCATTACTCTGAGCTGTAATTCACAGGGCTCAGAATCACACTCTACAGGTGCTGGAAATGCGTCTGAACGCTGGCTGACTTCACCAGACTCCTGACGTCACTGCTGCTGCTCTCTAAGTTACAGATGAACTTGGAGAGAGGGGAAGCAGACACGCTCAGCTAACTGAAGTTCTAACCTAATTAGGCTCCTTGAAATGATGCTGGCCTGGGTCTGGGGCTCAACCCCGGCCACCAAACTGTCTTCATTAACAGCAGGAACCCCCACAATCATAAATGGTTGGAGACACACGTTCTCTCGGGGAGGGAGGAGGAAGGAAGATGAAGCTGGGGGCGGGGCTGGGGCGGGGCTGGAGCGGGGCTGGGGGCAGTGGCAGCAAGGGAACCCTCCAAACACCATTTCTCTCGCCCCCAGACAGGCCTGCCCCCGCCTGTCTCTACCTTGATGGCTTTGGCGGTCTCCAGCGACTGCTCCGGGGGGATCCCCGCCTCCCGCTCCCGCAGCAGCTGCTGGATGAAATAGGTGATGTCCCGCCCTGCGATCGGGATGTGCTTGATGCAGCTTCCAATCACGTAGCCTTCTGCCTAGGGAAGGAGGGGAAAAGACGAGGGGGAGGCCTGTGAGCAAGTCCAGGAGGCACGGGCTCCCGGCGCTGAGTCAGCCCTGCCCGCCCAGCACCACGGCGTTTCCCGCGGCCACACACACTGTCTGCGGAGGGCTCGCTCGGGCCTGGAGCCGAGTGCGGTTCCGTTAGTAGAACCTGACGTTTTCATCAAGACTGTTAAGAGAAAACCCTGTAAAACTGTTCATTTCCAAAATGCACGGCTGCCAGTCAGAACCAACGGCATCATCCTCCTTTTGTTCCTCTAACAAAAAGGAAAAAGTTTTATTTATAAGTGTTACAGCAACTAGAAATGGACCTGTAGTAAAAAGTCAGCGATCTGGTTAGCAGGCAGGACGCAGATTCCAACAACCTGGACTCAGTCCGGTTCACAGGCGTGGGCTGCGGGACCGTGGATGCTGGTAACACGTTTCAGCCTCGGCGCCCTCATCCATAATGTGGGGCAAATGGGGTGGATGTTGGTGATACAGCCTTCATGGGTAAGTCCAGCACCCAGCCTGTCCCGGGCAGGTAGTAAGCGCCCAATAAGCAGTCCCCTCCACCGCAGAGTGAGCGGCACTGCTCAGGGATGAGGACTGGTTAGCCCACCTGAGCGCTCCGCATGGGGGACCACGCTGGGAGGGACTGGGCTGTCCTCCGGCAGTGCCAGCAAGGAGCTGCAGCCCGGCGCCCCCGCCCACTGTCCTGCGGGGCACAGCTGCCACAGAAGCCAGGCTAGGCGCCTCCAGCTCACTCCATGGAGCTGACGGTCAGCGAGGAGCCCGACCCCAGCTTCCTCGAGTGAAGAAGCGACCCTCAGAGTCTCCCGTGAAGCCCTGTCTCCTGGGCCACGAGCCCCTGGGACAGAGCAGACAGAGGCGGCTCCATGTTACGGCGTGTCAGTCCTAACAACTGTAAGCACAGACACCATCACAAATTAAGTTGCAGGAACAAGTCCCTGAGTTCCTCTTGGGGTTTCTTCTGACGTAACTCCATCTAGCAGAGAAGCTGTGGCCTTTCCAAAGAGTCCAAGCCATTTATTAAATATTTTAAGATCAAGAGAAAAGATATAAACAAATTACTAAAGTAATAAAGATCAACATAAACACTCTGACACAAACCACTCACAATTTTTATATTCTATGCCTTGTGTTAGTTACTCAGTCTCTGTAGCCCACCAGGCTCCTCTGTGCATGGAATTCCCCAGATAAGAGCACTGGAGTGGGTCGCTGTTCCCTTCTCCAGCAGATCTTCCTGACCCAGGGATCAAACCCAGGTCTCCCGCACTGCAGGCAGGTTCTTTACCATCTATGCTTTATATATGACATTTTCTAAAATGAATTCAACCAAAGTTCAATCAGCTTCATCACAGCATTAAATATATTAAAACGCCCCACAAAACCAACAACAGGAAAATAAATGAGTGATGCTATACCCAGAGGATGGGCTATTATGTAGTGACTATTTTTTCCACAGAATATTTAACCATACATTTTTAGGGATAAACCAATATGCAAAATATAAATTTAGGATTACACTGCACAATCAGAATACAAAATCAGACACAAAATATTCTTATTCTGCTTAATATACATGCACGTGTGTTTAGAAGCTTAGAAAGATGTAACCAAAAGCATAATGCAGTCCTCTTGGTGGGTATTACAGGTCTTTTTTTCCCTTCTCTATTTCTCCAGATTTTGTTCAACAAATGTAATTTTTATAATCAGGAAAATAATGGAAATATAAAACAGATAAAAAGCTGAACAACAGCTTTCTCTGTGGGCCTGAACACCATGTAGAAGTTTTCTTTTCTTCTCCTCAACCAGATGCCAGAGGGAGGCAAAGAGCAAGGTGCCGTCCAGACCCAGGTCTGCCCTGTCTCTGAGGGCATGACCTCAGCACGGAAGCCAGCCCTCAGTGGTAACCTCGAGGGTCTCCAACGCCAGTCATGGCCATCAAGAGCAGGGAGGGCTCAGGGCCCAGCTCTGCCTCATCTCTCCTCATCCCCCACCTCCGGGGCTGGGGCACGCTGGCAGGGGGGCAGGCAGGAGGAATGTGGCTGTATCCTCCTGACTGTGGACGCAGGAATCTTCCCCTGCAGTGAACGCTGGCCTTCCAGGAATTAAAGCTTTAGCATATTAGTATATCACTTCTCAAATGCCTGAAATGAAATGGTGACTATTTTTTCAATCAAAGTAAATGAATTACTTTAAAAAAAAAAAAACACCCAGTTTGCACTTTTAAAAGTTACACACACACACGCACCCATATATGCAGAAAACACACGTGCAGTATCCATTGATAACTAGTAACAGGGTTGAATCTGAGTCTGGAGGAGGTAGATGAGGAATCAGAGCGGGTCTAACTGTCCACTGTGCACCCCCTGCAGGCAGCTTCAATTCATCTTTAAAAGAGCAAACCAAATAATTTGCTTCCCTGGTGGCTCAGCTGGTAAAGAATCCGCCTGCAATGCAGGAGACCTGGGCTCAATCCCTGGGTCGGGAAGATCCCCCTTGGAGAAGGGAACAGATACCCGCTCCAGTACTCTGGCCTGGAGAATTCTATGGAATGTATAATCCATGGGGTCACAAACAGTTGGACACGACTGAGTGACTTTCACTTTCAAATAATTAATTTAAATAATCCACTGGACTGAAAGAAAAAACAGATAGTGTTCTCTTAAAGCCTGAATTAAGAAATCACTTCTGTAATACTTTGAAATTTAAAACCAAAAAGTGACATTACAGGGTATTCTGCAGGCCAAAATGAACAATCGTCCCTTGAAAGTGAAAATCAGTCATGTCCAACTCTGTAACTCTATGGACTGTAGCTCCTCTGTCCGTGGGATTCTCCAAGCAAGAATACTGGAGTGCGGTGCAGTTCCATTCTCCAGGGAATCTTTCCAACCCAGGGATAGAACCTCGGTCTCCTGCACTGCAGGCAGATTCTTTACCATCTGAGCCACCAGAGAATCTCCCTTTCTTGGCTCTTAAATAAGAAGCAAGAAGCAATTCCTCTAAAGCAGGAGCTGGGTCAAGCTACCCACCTCTTGTCACACAGCAAAGAGGTCATCCTGAGCTAGTGATACCCAAGCAGACAGCTCAGAACGTGAGCCAGGAAGACCCCCTGGTGATGCACCACGGGATCACGCAGAGCCCAGGAGACCCCAAACCACTGCTGACATTCTGACTGCAGAACCTCCCACTGCAGAGCCCACACTGCCAGCGCCACGGGCACGGGGCACTGTGTTCCTTCTCACATTCCGGGGTGTAAAACTCCTGCTACCTTTGCTGAGTGCAGCCATGTCTTCTCAAGTGGTGTCTAAACTCCAGAAGGGTTTTCCCTTCATCTCTTCCCTCACCTCCAATCGGGTGAGGCCCACAGAGTGAAGCCCTGAAGACGCCGCTTACCACTGGGATGGCGTGGGTGACCCCGTCCCCGCTGTCGATGACGATCCCCGTTAACGTGCGTTCGCCCACCTGGCGCGACGTCCATGAGGCGGCCAGAGCCAGCACTGCCTGCACGGGAGACACAAAGACCGTGAGCCTTCAAGGAGACTCTTCCCAAGGCCTTCACCTGAGGGTTCTCAGGCTCAGCCAAGCCTTCTCCTACTCAGCAAGTCTGAGTAACTCCTCCCTTCCCCATCCTCCATCCTCCCCCCAGAATTCAGATCCCAGTCCCATGGGAGACTAACATGCAAATTCTGTAGGCTTCACCTGAGGAGTCAAGGCTTCCGCAAAATAAAGCAGAGCCTTGCTAAGAAAAGCTGGTGAGAACCACCAGAGGTCGTGGCATGTGCTGTCTCCCAGATTAATTTTCCATGTTAACTCCTCCTCCTCCTTTTTCTTAGAAGTGAAGGACCAGAGTATGCAGAAAATATTTTGGGAGATACTTTTTAAAAATTTATTCCCAAAAATCTCAGTTTCTTTATATAGAATAGCAGATAAACAACAACAACCAAAACCAACAAAAAACCCACATTAAGAACAATTAGCTTCTACAAGCTCATGGAGCCCAAATCCCAAAGGGGGGACCCTTTAGAGACCCTTGTTTTGTTTTTCAACAAATTCTATAGCATCTTTTCCTTTTTATGATCAGAAGTGAAAGAAACCAAAAAAGAACCATTGTCTCAAGCTTGTCACCCACATACCTTAGATGCTAACGTATGTGAAAAGACAAAAGCTGGACAACTCCATAAAAACATAGATCCCAAAACATGTTTGTACAGCATTTGAGTTCAAACCCAAATACTGTGTGTGTGTCTGTATGTGTGTGTTTTAGTATGTTGGGGTGTGTGTGTGTGTGTGTAGGGTACAGAAAAGGAAGAGCACACAGCAGTCTCACAACTGGGGCCTTTAGGATCACCTTCCACTATGAGACAGCCAAGGATATTTAAGAATCATAAAAATCACTCTGCTTTTACCTGAACTGCAATGTAGAGTCCTGGGACATTAAACGATTCAAACATAATTTCTGCGAGATACTCTCGATTTTCTGGTGTATTCAGTGGTGGTTCTGTCTGTAAGAAAACATTCACTATATGTAGCATTCACTCAAATTTCATGTCACTACAACAGAATCGTAAAAACGTTACCCTAAAAGCATGATAACTAGGCTGCTGTACCATTTCCTAATTTCACAGGTAAGGCACACCCAGGGAATGCTCTAAAGAAATCTGTACTTTAAGAAACAGGTCTTACAGCTCCTAATGTCTTAGGAGCTTTGACACAGCAGAGCAAAAACCTCTCTAAACACTTCTGCTCTTACTAGCCACCCCCAAACAAGAACCAGACACAGAAAAGGAAACTCTATCTTCGATAATGCAACACCCACACACCCTGAAGCTGAGGAGACCTGTGGCGAGTTGCCCAGGGCAGTAACCCCACTCCCACCCCCTGAGACAAGAGAGGACGCCAAGAAGGGGAAGGACCGGTGACTCCAGATGGCAGGCCAGCCACGCGGGTCTCCAGAGAAGAGCTGAAGCAGGGCGCCCCCGCGTGGAGCAGACCAGTCTGAGCAGAGAAGAGCTGAGAAGCCTCCCTCCCCGGAGCCCCAGCTGCTTTGAGAGCACAGGCCACAAGGTCAGATGAGGCAGCTTTGCCATCAGCTGCGAGGCAGAAAGACCCACGCAGAAGCAGATTCGCCCAGACCCACTTCACCCGCGCCCGGCCCAAACTCACACGCAGAGCTGTCCAGAAGAACTCCCTTCATTCCAAGATGAGGAAAGAACTCAAAGAAACCAGCCAAAGGCTGTGTAAAAACACCGCAAGAGAAAGGGAGGGAAGACAGAAAACTAGCAGGAAAAACAAACGGCAGACCAAAAACATTTACCCAGAAAAACAGAAAACACGAAGCAGGCGAAAATCATGGTGACAACGTTTCAGAAAACTGAAGCATCTGTTTTAAAGTAGCCACTGTTATCAAAGAGGAGGAAGTAAACAGAATTACAGAAAGAGAAAAAGAATAAATAAACCTGCTTTTTGTCATTCAGCAGTATGTTGTGAACACTTTTCCATGTCAATAAATATGGATATACATCATATATTTAAGCTGCAAAAAAAGAAAAGAAAAAATAAATAAATAAAAATTCTCTGGGCCTTTAGGCAAAATTCCACGTTACCCGTTGTTATAGACTGAGCTGCGTCTCCCAGAATTCCTACGCTGAAGCCCCAACCCTGTGTGAATGCATCTGGAGACAAAGCCTCTAGGGAGGGAAGAGGGGTACATGAGGTCATAGGGGAGCCCTAACTCCACAGGATTAATGTCTTTGCAAGAGAAGGAAGACACACGGGAGAGCTCTCTTTCACACCAGCACAGAGGGAAGGCTGTGGAGGACATGAAGACGTCAGGAAGAAAGGTCTCACCATACACCAGCCCTGATGGCACCCTGACTGCAGACCTGAAGCCTCCAGAACTCTGAGAAAACACTGTGGGATTTTACCACGCTTAGTCTGGAAAAGCAGCCCCTTCATGGATCACAGATCTGTCATGGCGAAGGGGTTTGCATAACTCAATGAAGTGATGAGTCATGCCCTGCAGGGCGATCCAAGATGGATGGGTCATAATGGAGAGTTCTAACAAAACGTGGTTCTTTGGAAGAGAAAATGGCAACCTACTCCACTATTCCTGCCAGAAGAACCTCATGAATAGTATGAAAAGGCAAAAAGATATGACATCAGAAGATGGACCGCCCGCCCCCCCGCCCCAGGTCAAAAGGTATCCAATATGCTACAGGGGAAGAGTGGAGAAATAGCTCCAGATACTCTGGCCACCTGATGAGAAGAGCCAACTCAGTGGGAAAGACCCTGATGCTGGGAAAGCTTGAGGGCAAGAGGAGAAGGGGATGACAGAGGATGAGATGGTTGGATGGCATCACCAACTCTACAGACACGAGTTTAAGCAAACTCCAGGAGATACTGAAGGACAGGGAAGCCTGGCGAGCTGCAGTCCACGGGGTCACAAAGAGTCAGACACGACTTAGCGACTCAACAACAACAAATGTTCAAGCACACTAGAACACCCTTAAAGCACGGAAAGTACAGCCAGTCTCAGCCATCAACACAGACACGTGTGTGCCACTGGGTCACTTACAGGGTCTTCAGGGCAGGAAGGTGAGGCCACACTGCTCACCAATTGTGTTGCAAAAACAAATCTTCCCTGAGAGCTCAGCTGGTAAAGATCTGCCTGCAGTGTGGGAGACCTGGGTTCGACTCCTGGGTTGGCAAGATCCCCTGGGGAAGGGAGTGGTTCCAGTAATCTGGCCTGGAGAGTCCCATGGACTGTATAGTCCACGGGGTCGCAAAGAGTCAGACACAACTGAGCGACTTTCACTTTTCACTTTTAAACATGTAAGAACCTGGGAGAATCTCATTCCTATATTAGGAGATAAGCTTTAGCCAAACAGTAAAAATGCAGAAAGTACAGCCAATGACTCACAGTGAGCAATTAATCCATTTAAGTAGAAATAAAGATTTTTCTTTTCTGAGAATTATAGCTATAGAACAGAATGTAAACACTGTAAATTAAATCAGCAGGACCAGTACTGAGTTGAGAGGTATACATGGAAAGGAGGAAAGAATAAAAAGAAATTGATACCCTTGTATCATGGAATCAAAAAATAATTGTTTTATTGACAGAGTATCACATACCTTAGTATACATAATGTTATAGACGCAAATATTAGACTGTTTAGTGAAAGTGTTAGTCATGCCCAACTCTTCGCAACCCCATGGACTACAGCCAGGCTCCTCCATCTGTGGAATTCTCCAGGCAGGAATAGTGGAGTGGGTAGCCATTCCCTTCTCCAGCGGATCTTCCTGACCCAGGGATCGAACCCCGGTCTCCTGTATTGCAGGCGATCCCTTACCCTCTGAGCCACCAGGGAAGCCCAGTGTTTAGTAACAGTCAGTCCAAAGCAGGTGACAGAGGAAAGAGAAGGCAAGAAAAATGCAGAAATGTAACAACGTAGTCCCTAAGCACAGGAAGAAGTAGTCACCCCTACAAATACACGTAAATATGCAAAAGTATAGCTACGCTAATTTTTTTTTTAAATACCGAGTCTTGGGACAAAAAACGGGAAATACCAGAAAAATCCAAATCTGGATTGTGGCTGAGTTAGCAGCATCACATCAATTTTGATTTTCTAGTTTTGATAATTACACTGTGGTTATGAAAGATGTTAACAGAGGGAGCTGGAGGAAGAGTATATGGAAGTAATCTGTAAAGATTTTTTTTAAAACTTTCTGAAGTCTAACATTCTTTCAATATATTTTAAACTGTACAAATAAAAGTAACTAAAACCATTTTTTTTAAGTACTGAATTCTCAGGAAGAACTCACCCAATAGAAATCAAAGAGAAAAATCAAACCTGAGTTTTCAAACACGAACACACAAACAAAACACATCAAAACCAGACACCACAGCAGGCAGAAAAACAGTTGAGCCGAGCCACACCAGCCCAGCCAAGAGGAGAGCTCTGTGGTCCACGCCCCGCCTTCGATTTTCCTAAGTTTGGAAAGTGACTTCCTCTCTCTATGCACAATTAGCGCTGACCTCACAGGAGCACCTGGCATGTGGTGAGTTATTGTTACCAAGAGCATCAGCAAGGAGCAGGGAGAAACACGTCTAAGAACGACACAGTCTCTCGGCTGAGACCACGAAACAAAATCACATTACCCTGTCCAGGCCAAAAACAAGAAGTGCCTCAGAGAGGCGCTGTTCCTAAGATCAGCAAAAGCCTAAATGCCCGTCACCGGGAACTGACGCACCAAAGACACCACGTCCATAAACACAGCCTTCCGCAGCAACTGAAAAGGGTGGGCTCCATGGGTGCTGATACGGAGCACTCTCTCGAATAAGCTGTTAAATGAACACTCCTAAATGTTCTTCTGTGTCAACAACTTCAAAAAATAAAAGAAGGTGTGCGGGGAGAGGGTTAGGAGCTGCTTGAAGGGCAGAGTGCCAGATCGTGAGATGGGGACGTTCCAGAGACCTGTCACAGCACAGGGTGAACACAGGCAAACCGCTGGACTAAACACTAACATACGCTTAAAGGGGTACATTTCACACAATGCTTTTCATCACCATTGAGTCTAAAATAAAATTTAAAGCCCGAGATGTACAGCAGTGTGTGTATCTCGCTGCTGCTGCTAAGTCGCTTCAGTCGTGTCTGACTCTGTGCGACCCCATAGACGGCAGCCCACCAGGCTCCCCGTCCCTGGGATTCTCCAGGCAAGAACACTGGAGTGGGTTGCCATTTCCTTCTCCAATGCATAAAAGTGAAAAGTGAAAGTGAAGTCACTGAGTCGTGTCCGACTCTTTGTGACCCCATGGACTGCAGCCCACCAGGCTCCTCCGTCCATGGGAGTTTCCAGGCAAGAGTACTGGAGTGGGGTGCCATTGCCTTCTCCGGTGTATCTCGTTACCACGGTACAAACAAGCCCATGTGCAGTCCCCATGCCTGCACCCTAAGCTCTCTGGTTAAGACCCAGGAAAGGCGGGGTCCTCTCAGGAACGTGTCCTCTCAGGACACAAACCTAGGAGGCAGCGCAGAGCCGAGAGGAGACCCCCACAGACTGGAAGTCCTCTGCTCCTTCTAACTCCATGCTGTGTGCTGTCTCTTCAAACAAGTCAGTCTGGCTGTCGATGGGGGGCTTTAGTTCAGACTCCTGTCTAGCAACCAAGGCAAAGCTCAAACACAGTGCCCCAAGCAAGTTTTAATCACTGTAATTAGAATCAATATATTCCCCGGATGGGAGAGAGAACACAATCTTAAGGAAGAAATAATAGAGTCATCAAAAGCAGACTGTAAATAAGGGATCTAAAAGTCACCCAGCAACATGTAACTTATTTTAACGTGCCAACCTCAAGGTGTTGAGATTAAACCTGTTACTCCCTTAAAAAAAAAAAAAAAACCCAGCACATAGCACAGTGCTACGACTTCTATTTTAGATTTCTTTCATTTAAAGCACATGAGTAATAGCTGCAGGTTTCAACAGTACTGGCTACCAAATACCTCCTTAAAGGACTTCCTATCAACTTGAAAAACAAAGGCTTTTGGTGGGGTTAAATAACTGGGCAAATACATGCAAATGATGAGTGGGGGAGGGGCAGGGCACAGAGCAGGGGCTGGGTAAATGTCAGCTCTACTATCAATAACCTAACTCACATCAGAAGAAATTATATATATTAACTACAGAGATCTACAAAATCTTTTCTCACCTTGAAGAGGAACGCAAGCACCTTAATAAGTACACTTTATAAACAAAGCATCTAAACTAAGCAGAGGGGGGGGAAAGGATCAGGAGAAGATGAAAACAGCATGAAAAGTGTGCATGCTAACAGGGAGTGTTTCTCGTCTCCAGGCCAAGAGCTGCCTGTTTGGTGTGAAGCAAAAACTGAGCCTATGGAAGACGTTCCCAGCAAGAAAACAGATGAAGCCAGGCTCCTGGATTCTTCCTGGATTTGAGTTCAGTGTCAACTGGTGCTCCAAATAAATCCCAGATGGATGAAAATCACGTGTCAACATCAAAGGACAATAGGCTTACTACATAAAAATTCACAGGTATAGAAGTTCAAAACATAATGTGCAAAGGGGGGGGGGTGGAAATGACGAAAACAAGTATGTGCTCCGGACAAAAGGTTGCTACCTATTATACGTTAGAGTTCACAGTATAAACAAAATGTGGTACATACAAACAATAAGAACATTTATCAGCCCTAAAAAGGACGGAAATTCTGCTATGCCACAATGTGGCTGAAGCCTGAAGACATTATACTAAGTGAAGCAAGCCAGTCACGAAAGGGCAAATACTGTTCAAGTCGGCTTATATGAGGGCCTGGAACAGCTGCAGGCACAGAGACACAAAGGCGGGGGAGCAGGGGGCGGGGCGGGGGGGAGTTGTTCTTTCACAGGGTCAGAGGGCCAGTCTGGAAGATGAACCAGTCCTGGAGATGGATGGTGGTAAGAGCTGCACAACAATGTGAATGTATTCCATTCACCAAACCGGACGATCAAAAATGGTTAAAGTGGTAAATTTTACAGTATGTACATTTTACCACAAAAGAAATTTGTGTTGTTCAGTCTATCAGTCACATCCGAATCTTTGTGACTCCATGAACTGCAGCAAGTCAGGCTTCCCTGTCCCTCACCATCTCCTGGAATTTGCTCAAACTCATGTCCACCGAGTCAGTGATGCCATCAACCATCTCATACTCTGTCATCCCCTTCTCTTGCCTTCGAGCTTTCCCAGCATCAGTCTTTTCCAATGAGTTGCATCAGGAGGCCAAAGTATTAGAGCTTCAGCTTCAGCATCAGTCCTTCCAATGAATAATCAGGGTTGATTTCTTTTAGGATGGACTGGTTGGATCTCCTTGCATTTCAAGGGACTCTCAAGAGTCTTCTCCAACACTACAGTTCAGAAGCACCAATTCTTCAGTGTTCGGCCATCTTTATGCTCCTCCCCTCACATGTGTACATGACTACTGGAAAAACCAGAGCTTAGATGGACCTTTGTCAGCAAAATATGCTCTCTAGGTTTGTCACAGCTTTTCTTTCAAGGAGCAAGCGTCCTTTAATTTCATGGCAGCAGTCACTGTCCACGGCGATTGCGGAACCCAAGAAATAAAACCTGTTACTGTTTCCACTTTTTCCATTTATTCGTCACAAATAGGACCAGATGCCAAAATCTTTCTTCCCTGGTGGTTCAGACAGTAAAGAATCGCCTGCAGTGCAGGGGACCCGGGTTCAATCCCTGGGTTGGGCAGACCCCCGGAGAAGCGAATGGCTACCCACTCCGGTACTCTCTTGCCTGGAGAATCGCATGGATGGAAGAGCCTGGTGGGCTGGTACATGGGGTCACAAAGAGTTGGATGCAACTGAGTGACTAACACATTAAAAAAAACTTCTAGGTTAAAAAAAATTCATAGAAATCACAGCTGTAGGAAAAGCAATAGAACACTGATATGTAAACACAGCACAGAACATGAACAGGCAATTCACAAAAGAGGACGGACAACCAACATACGAAAAAGGCTTAAGGCCCAAGTTATTAAAAATGGAGATTAATGTCAAATAATCAAAAATATTAATCCAATTCTGACAAGAGTTCAAACGATGTGGTCTCTTGTACACTGAAGATTTCAGTATGAAATGGTATGCTAAAGATTCAAAGTTATTAATACTTCTGGACCCCCAAATCATATTAATATATAACTTTTATATTTTTAACATAAAAAGTATTCTAAGTATAGAAAAAACTATGCAAAGATTACTTCATATTACTTCTTATAAAACCAAGAAATTGGAAGTGAAAGTAAACATCTAAAAATAGTGGAAGTGCTAAACAGACGGGAAATATTCACTGGATAGAGGATTATATAGCCACTAAAATGAGGATTATGAAAACCTCTCCCCTCATGGGGGGAGAGGGATGGAAAACACAATATTGATGCAAAAACATATAAAAACACAGTGAAAAGATTAAGTGAAGATATGCTAAATATTAAAATGTATGTTAATGGCATAGGGGTGTGAAAAGTCCCCCAGATATCTTCCAAATTTTCTAATTCACATTTACAGTTCTATACTAAAAAATCTTTACAAATGTTGTGAAATCTGGGGTTACAGCTTGTGTGCAAAGTTCCACAGAAATGCCCAGTACAGCTGTCTGATGTATTTATCCAGATGGAGAGACTCACAGAGGCAGGGCAGTGAGCAGAGGGGGAAGCGGCCTGCTGGCTCCCAGCACAGGCGACCTCGCCACAGCCGGCCAGAGTGTGAAGACGTTGAATGGGATCTTGTCTTGCCACTGTCTTCATACCCACAGTCACATCATTACGGCAGGCAATGCGAGTTCCCTACCCAGCACCTAGTCTCCCTTCTGCTTTAATGACAGACCACTGATCAATCATGGGCCCACAGGAAAAGCATTTCCCAGACTTCCTGAAGGACAGGGACGGCTAAGTGAGTAAGTTCTGGCCAACAAGAAGCTAAAAGCTGGTGGATGTGGCTTCTAGGAGAGCTCCTTACAAGGGTGAAGGGAGACTCAAGTAGTAGACTCCCTTCTGCTGCTCTTAACACCTTCCTGGAATGCAGAGGTGATGATTGGAGCTGCAGCAGTCAATCTGTGGTCATAAGGTAAACTTTGAATGGAAGCCATGTGCTACACAGATCTCCAATGACACAAGGAAGCTGCCCTGCTTACTACAAATGTATTTAAGAAAAACAGAACCCTTAACTTGCTTAAACCACTGCACTTTACACTTTAATTACTTGCTACCAAACAATTCACCATCTGGGAAGAATCTACCTTAAAATCTGTATACTTCCATTTAAGGGAATGTTTTCAATATAATTAGGTTCTCCTGGTTCCCAAATTAAATTCAGCATTACTAAGGGCAAATTCTCATGGGTTCTGAGAACCATAATCATAAACCCGTTTTTTCTCAATCCTCCCTTTCCTTTGTTTCCCGCTCATAACTGTTCCTTTAGGACACCAATCTAAATGAAGCTTTCCCAAACCCTTATTTAGTGCGAGATTTAAACTAGAGATATCAAATTCTTATTTTTTTCATACTGAAACATGATTAAAACGTCACATGAACACAAGTTACACACACATTTTTATTCATTAATAATGGTGCCACATCATCTGGCATTAATTGGAAATGAATGAATTAATCAGCACCATAAAGCCAAACCACATTTCCGGATGCATGTGGGCCTAATAGCGCTCCACCCCCAAGACTCTCTGTAACTGCAGTGAAGAAACCTTCCTAGAAGGATAAAGCCTCAAGGCGGGGAGAACAGGAGAGGAGATGACAAGGCGCTGGAAGGCAGAAAGCACGTGGTCAGGAGTGGGACCGCGTGAACCCAGGGCCGTCCACCTCCACTCCGGCCGGTGACCACCACGCTGGACAGAGTGGGTCCACATCACTCTCAAGAGTCAGGAAGGGAACACACAGAGTCACAGGCAACATGAGGGACGCTGGAGAGCGGGTATAGCATCGCTTCTGGGTGCATCTGTGAGGTGTCTCAGGGAGAGATAAGCAGTCAGGATTGAGTAGACAGACAGGCCCTCACCCACGTGGGTGGGCATCACCCGGGCCACTGAGGACCCCGTGGCAGAAACACACGAGCGAAGGGTGGTTCTCTCTGAGCCAGCATGTCCATCTCTCCTGATGCTCCTGGTTCTCGGGCATGCATGCTGCTTGCTCCTCCTTGACTCATATTCAAAAGTCTGCAAATCTCTCCAACGAGACAACTCAATTCCCACTCAAGAGCACCCCAAGGTTCTAACACACGCGATTCTGTGTTGAGCTCTGGGCAAATCAGTGTTGGGAGAAAAGGGCAGGATTCCCATTTGCTATCTGCTCAATCCACATGACCGAGAGGAGGTGAGTCTCTGAAACGTCTTGAAAAACACGAGCCATGATGAATCATTCTCACGCTGTCCAGGCACCTGGTCACCGCAGCCATAAAGAACAGTTTGGGGAATGACTGAGGACCTTTAATTTAACCCCACTGGCTTCTCTTATCCCAAGAAGCCCTCATCTGATGCCAGAGTTTCATAAATGTCTTCAGCTGACTTTCAGACTTGACCATCCCTCTCTCTACACCAGCTTCACCCCCCGGAACTTCCCCATTAACAGGGGACTGCAGGCATGAACCTGAGAGATCCGTGCCTTCTCGTCACCTCCTCGGTCACGCTGTGCAACGAACTCATCTGGAAAGGCCAAAGCACAATACATGGAACACAGTATCTTCTGACCTTTAATCAACTGGATTATTTTTGAGGGTTCAATGTAGGTACTCATTTTCAGCCAATGAACTTTTCCATGTTCGTATGAAACACGCCCCATCTCTTTCAAGAACGTGTTTATCTTGTGCGTGTGTGTGTGCTCAGTCGTGTCCGACTCCTTGGGACCCCATGGACCACAGCCCACCAGGGTCCTCTGTTTATGGCATTTCCCAGGCAAGAATACTGGAGTGGGTTGCCAGGTCACCATTTTCTTCTCCAGGGGATCCTGAATCTGGGATCGACCTCACGTGTCCTGTGTCTCCTCACTGGTGGGCAGGTTCTTTACCACTAGTGCTTCCCAGGCTAATGCAGGCTCAAGCAGAAAAAAATTTCTTGGAGGAAACGTTGCCTGTGGGCTGTGTCCTAGCGGTGTGCACCTGCCCCACAGGCTGAGAGCAGGCATCCCCTGAGTGGAGGGAGAAGAAAGCTCTGGCAGGGAAGCTGGGGCAGACAGAAAGAAGCCGCTGCGCGGCACCTCCCCTGAACTCCTGTCCAGTAGGCAGGTACTTACGTAATGTGCAAGAGAAGGGGAAACAAAATGTGACAGGTGGGAGTCTGTGGTTTGCTCTGGCTGTAAAGATAACGCCACTCAGACACACCGTCAGCCTCCCAGCTCCAACTGTTTTACATAAACCACTGTAGAGGCACCGGAGAGAACACACACGTGGCCAGTAAGACATGGCACTCACCCTCGGTAATTCCTGGTTGTGATGATAGCCAGGAAAAAAACATCAGAGCACCTTCAAGCACTTGCTCTAATAGATATTAAATCTACAGATTCCATCGACCACCGTAATAGTCTTTGTGGTTAACATATTTTAAGCCAGATAATTCTAAAGAACACTCCATATTTAACATTAGAGAGAACTATATAATTGGACCAGGGACCGTTTGACAATGTACTTGCATGGAAAAAATCCAAAGCTAAATTATGTAGGTTTTAATGTGCAACTTATGTTGCGTGTGATTGCTCTCCATAACACAAGTGTTTTCTATGTGCAATTAATTTTAACTTAAAAAGAACATTTCATGGAAGGGAACATGTGATGTTGAGGAGAACAATTGGGAAAGATTCCATAACGAGAGATTTCTTTTCATTTTTCTGTCAAGTTTTACCTTGTTTGAACAAGATTAATTAAGTACCACACTATCAGGGCCCATAATTCAGCTCAATTTTATTTCAGAGTAAGATTTAAATCCTGGCAAAGTAACATCTTGACTCAGTTTCCTCTGCTATAAGAAGCAAAATCAGAGTCATACGCGTACTTCAGGAAGACATCACAGCTGAGTACACAGCTGGCTTCCCACCCAAATCCATTCCTCCCCCATTTTCGGTGCCACTGGAGGCATTTATGTACCTGCCCTCCTGGGCCAGGTGTCTGACATGATCCCCTCAATAGCCCCAGGGAGAATCTTGGTTAACCCACACCTGTGAAGGTCACTGCACTCCCCTTGCAAGGGACCAGGTTTAGGCATGGATGGATGGCGCAAATCTACCAGGAAGGTTTCTGGGAAGGGATTCTTAATTCTTAGGAAGCACTTCTACGTCTGAAAGACAACACACCAAAGGGTGGTATGGGAACTTGGGCCGCCATCCCGGCCGGAGGGGAACCAAAAGGAGAGGCCAAACTACTGCCTTAGGCTGGCCGTCGCCTCCCATCTCTAAGCTGCTGAAATAATCAGCCCTGGAGCGGCCTGAATCTGGCCTTCCCATTTTGTGAGACAATAAGCCCCTTTTGGTTCTAGACATTTTTGCTGAGCCTTCTGTCATTTACCCAAAAAGTACCCTGATTCATACAAACAGTTTCAGCAGGAATTTAAAGCTCCCCAGGGAAGAATAAAACTTGGACTTAAAATCCAAGCTACTTGGAATTTACAGGGATATATTCTTCTTAGTTCCAGTCACTCACCATTAAAAAATAATGATCCTCAGGTTCAGCTCGAAGATATTTAAAAATCACTTGTTCCATGAACCTTTCCATCAGATCCCAGTCTTCAATTATTCCATGTCTTATTGGCCACTAAAGCAAGAGAAACCAAACCACATTCATATCAGTAAGAGTAACAGTTTAACAACTGCACTGGCCCAGGAGAGATGGAAGAGACCCAGTTATTAGAGAAAACAGGACCTTTGCAAGGAGAGAATGTTAACTTACATAAAGAAGTAACAGGCATTTTACCAGAAAGACTGTATTAGATCATTGCTTATATTCTACTCCAGCCATTTCTAAGCACAGAGAGTCGTCTGAGCCATGGGACAGGTAACAGATGGGGAAGTACAGCTAGCCTGCCCCACCATTTCATCTGTGGAGTTTGTACGGTTTCTTTTTTAGAATAAATGTCTAGTTAAATGATTTTAGTGCTTCTTTTTCAACTGATCAATCTACAACTTTCCACCTCTGGCCGGGTATTTAGTCCACCTGCAATATCCCACAGGGGCAGACCTTGGCTTCCTACGTGGTCCAGCATCCCGGGTCAGTTCTGCATCCTGGGGCTGTGTGAGTTCACCTGCTCTCCCACATCAAAAACATCCGAGTCAAACCAACAACAAAAACCTGTTTTCCAACAGAAGAGTAAAACGCACTCCGCAGCTCACGGGCACCGTCCCCACACAGAGCAGCCCTCTGTATCGCCTGTCCCACTGCCCCTTCCTGGCTGTGCTCTTACAGGGGGGTTTACCCTGGCGGCGTCTGTGCACTCACAGCGGGGTTTACCTTGGTGGCATACGTGGGTTTATCTATGGCTTCGTCGCCTATGAAGAAGTCCAGGTCGTCAACGCCCCTCAGTACCCTCCTCTGGGCTTGGTCGACCACCTTCGCCGACTCTCTGATGGCGATACCTGAGGGAAGAGAGCACAAAGCGTCCATCACCACACACGCTCATTTCAAACCATCAAGAAAGGATGACATAGTCCCTATGCATGTACAAGCAAAATTTCAACGTTAGGGTTCTATTTGGAGTCAAGCGTGCTCATAGAGGAGTACATAAAGTAATATAGAAACAAGCTGTTAGGTCCCAGTATTATTTTCAGCAAGGCACAAAGGAACTTAGCTAGTTTACTTTCAAAGCTGACAAAAGCTGTATTACTAAATTTCTTAGTTTCATCTGAAAAAAAATCCCTCAAGATAGTAAATGAAATACCCATGGAGTTATCAAATAGGTGCCAAAATTTAAAATATAGAAAGAGACAAAATTTTAAATATTTTAAGGAGTAAACTGAAAAATGACTATATGCTCTCAAGTCATATTCATAAAGCTCTATCTCAGATTTAAAATACATTTTTAGTATTGTTACAAAAAAACCTGACTTCTCATTAAAAGAAAAACCAACAGTTTGCTAATATCTAACAAAAGAAAAGTACAATAATCAGACAACTGTATTATGTAAAAATATTAATGACTTTTTGGAAAAATTTTAATAAGAGCTTAACCTTGATATTTAGAAATATACTTAATAGTAAATAATCATATAAAACTTAACTCCAAAATTTAACATCTAATGTGGAAAGCCTTATAAAGATTCAATTTTCCATTTCAATTCCTGGCCCCTGGTTACATTCTCAATTCCTATAAACTCCTCATCAACTTTATTCCAAAACAAATTAGTAAACACATACAGTACTTTTTAAAGGTAGACTATCTGAAATCCCCAATTTATTTACAAATGAAGAACAGCAACAAAGCTATGGGAGTGAATTTTAATCCTTTTCCTCAGAAAGGCATCTTCAAGTAACAGCCTCAAAAGCAGAAAAAAAGAGGACAGAAGTCACTGTGCCCGTCTCCTTTTCTCACTCCAACCTACTGCCACATTGAGCCTCGAAGTTTCCAAGTTATGAAGGGTGGCACACATCTGAAGGACCAGAATTTCCTGCAGGACACGCTGGGGACTGAGCTAGAGAAGGCATTCAGGTGAGAAGCAGTGAGCCTGTCGGGGCCCCGAGGCTGAGAAAGGGGCCAGAAGAGTCCGGAGGGCCAATGCTCATGAAGGCGCCTGCAGAAACAAGCACAGCCCACCTGTGAACACCATGCACCACCACACAGCACACGGACACGCCGTCATCCAGGCACCCGCAGCATCTCAGAGGGCCCCGCGAGCGCCCTGCTGGAGACCTCAGAGCTCCTGACCGGGTGGCGCTGCCAGCGACAAACTTAACCAGGCCTGAACCTAGAATCCCACCACCAAGTCAGCATCAGAGACTGCAGACACACAAAGGCACAAAGACTCTCCAATCATGACACCATGGGCAATCTATCTAACGGAAGGAAAACCACCACCTTAAAGAAAAACATGCTAAATTTAGTGACAATGAAGCCACCGCACTCAAAAATTTACACAACATAGTACGTCTTATCCCTCCCCAAAGCTACTGGCAAGTACTCTGACCCCAAATTACAAAGGACCAATGTTTTAGTGGCCCTTTGCAACAACACAAAACCATAAAGTGTGCTTCTAACTGTGATACAGAAGTAACCGAAATCATGAAAGAGAGGAAAGGTGGGTACACAGAGCTTATGTTCAAAATCTTTTGTTCATCCCTATGCTAAGCAAGATGGTCCAAACAGTCCTTGTGAACATGATGGAGAAAAGCGTCTGGAAGAGTGGCTATCAGTGAGAACCTCTGCGTGTTCTTGGAGTATATATACGTGACTCATCGCAGAACACAGATCTAAGTAACCCACAGCTTTCTCCAGCACACCAAAGCTCACTACAGGACCCTGACTCGGGTGTAAACAGAGAGACAAGAAGTGTGCAGCAAACACTGAGATGTAGGACAATAAATGTAACAGATAACAGGGTCAACACCTAGACCTTCCAGCTGGTTATGTGCATGTGGCATCTCCATGCGACGAAATACCATGAGGTTGTGAAGAAGAGCCAAACGGTCCTCCATGTGTTAATCCACAAGGTTCACTAAGGTGGAGGGTCATGAGAAAAAAAAGAAAAAGTAAGGTCCAAAATGGTGTCTGTGGAATGCCACCACTTGGGTACAAACATGTCTTTGAATATTAATATTTGCTGGTACACGTAGGGTTAACTTGGGAAGGAAGCACAAGAAACCAGAATCATTAGCTGCCCATCTAAGAGGGCACTGGGCAGAAGACAGTGAATTTTCACTGGACATTTTTATACCATTTAACGTGTATGTCACCTGACTGTACTGCCTATCCAGTTCAGTTCAGTTCAGTCGCTCAGTCCTGTCTGACTCTTTGTGACCCCGTGGACTGCAGCACGCCAGGCTTCCCTGTCCATCACCAACTCCCGGAGCTTGCTCAAACTCATGTCCATCAAGTCGGTGATGCTATCCAACCATCTCATCCTCTGTCGTCCCCTTTTCTTCCCGCCCTCAATCTTTCCCAGCATTGGGGTCTCTTCAGGGGAGTCAGTTCTTCGCATCACGTGGCCAAAGTATTGGAGTTTCAGCTTCAGCATCAGTCCTTCCAATGAATATTCAGGACTGATTTCCTTTAGGATTCACTGGTTTGATCTCCTTGCAGTCCAAGGGACTCTCAAGACTGTTCTTCAACACCACAGTTCAAAAGCATCCAAAATTCATTAAACTTGGAGTTCTGCTTCTGGAAAGATGGAATAAACATACTTTTCCCTACTCCTCTCTCTAAGCACTGCTGGAATGACTGGACTTTATGTTTGAAAGAAACATAAAAATGCTGAGGGGTGAAGCGGCAGACTGCCTGGGGACCCCAAGACCCGAGGACCAAGACAGGGGTGACTTCCTGGGTCTCCTTTGTCGCACAGACACACTGGCTGCCAGGGAAGCCAACGACCCAGAGACACCAATGGAAGCAAACAGAACTGGTCCCCAAAAGCCTGCTACCTCAAGCCCAAGAAGATGAAAGGGGCCTTGGCAACATACCACTCCCTGACTCCAGTCAAACACAACAGAAAAACAAACCCCCACATACAGTGTAGACACCACACGGGAGGCAGGACTCAGCCCACCCCTCCGGCTCACACTGGGGTTCCATCAGAGAAGGCCCAGTGGAAGTCAACACTGCCATCCCCCACCCTCCCAGGGCATGGTACCTGCAGAGGCCTGGGGTGGGGGGAATGCCAAACTCCTGCCCTCATTCAGCAGTAGCATGCAACCCCTCCCCAAATGATTGTCAACAAAGGCCAAGAGGAAAACCTGAACTTGAGCCCCAAACTAGCATTAACAAGGGGTATCCCCCTTTTCCTGCTTGAAGCACCACCAGAAATGACTTGCTAAAAGCTAAGAGTTAAGTAAGATTTAGAATCTCATAATAACCAAAATGTCCAGGTTTAAAAAAAGAAAAAAATTTCTCACCATAGCAGGAACCAGGAATATCTCAAGTGAAAAAAGAAAAGATGACCCATAACGCCAACACTGAGATGACACACATAATAGAATCAGCAAACAAGACTTTAGGGGCCACCACGGAACGTTCCAGGGAGCAACTACAGACACACCTGAAACAAGTGGAAGAGAAGAAGCTCACGGCACAGACAGAAGATGTAAAGACAGAACCAGACAGAAATTTTAGAGCCAAAAAACACAATACCTGAAATAAAACCTCAGTACTGGCCCAGAAGAAGAAAAGGACGGGGAACAGATCGATGAACTGGAAGGCGTAATGACAGAAATGGCTCAATCTGAACAACGGAGAGAAAACACACTGAAAAACAAATGAACGGGGCCTTCGGGACATGTGGGCTGGACACAGGCAGATGCAACATTCATATACCCCGAGTTCCAGACAGCAGCAGAGAGGGAGGAGGGCTGAAAAAGTATCCAGAGAAATGATCATTAAAAATTTGTCAAATCTGACCAAAAAAAAAAAAAAAGGAGCCGAAAGAAACCTATAGATTCAAGGCTGAGTAAACTCCAAAGAGGAGAAATCCACACCAAGAAAACATTATAGTCAAACATCTAAAAACTAAGGACCAAACAGAAAACTCTGAAGACCTCCAGCAAATCTGCCATCAGAAATCAGGGAGCTCAAAAGGAAACTGCATATTTCCAACCGCTGAGAGAAATGTCTGCTAAGAATTCTACATTCAGCAAAAATCTCCTTCAAAGATGAAGAACAAATCAAGACATTCTCAGATGAACAGAAACTAACAGAATCTGTCACTAACATATCTACTCTAAAAGAATGGCTAAAGAAAGATCTACACAGAGGAGAAATGATAAAAGAAAGAATTCTGGGACATCAAGAAGGCAGGAAAAATGAAGAGAGCGAAAATACGGGCAATTACGATTCTTTCCTTCTCCTCTTTTGTTTGCTAGACAATGTTAGGCAGTTGCAGCAAAAACTGTTAACGCTGATGTGTTTCTCAATGTAAAATCTTAATAGAACAGAAAGTAGGGAGGGTAAAGAGACCTATCTTTATAGCAGATAAGGTTTCTACATGTCACTAAAGCTGGTAAATGTCAACACAATCAGACTAAGAAAAGCCGTGTATACGTAAGAGCTAGGTGCTGGCTTCGTCGCTAAGTCGCATCTAACTCTTGCGATTCCGTGGACTGCAGCCTATCAGGCTCCTCTGTCCATGGGATTCTCCAGGCAAGAGTACTGGAGTGGGGTGCCATTTCCTCCTCCAGGGGATTTTCCCAACCCAGAGAGCAAACTTGGGTCTCCTGCATTGCAGGCAGATGATTTACCAACTGAGCTATGAGGGAAGCCCATATAAGAGGTAGAGCAACCACTTAAAAACACACACACACACAGAGAAGCACTCAAAAACACCCCAGATAAGTCAGAATGAAATTCTAAAACACACTCAAAGTAATCCACACAAAGTTAGGTAAAACGAAACAAAGAAATGAAGAACAGAAAGAACAGAACAGGAAAAGCACTCATCAGTAACCACAGTACATGTAAGTGGTTCTTTTTTTTTTCTTTCTTTCTTTTTTTTGGTCGCACTGCACAGCTTGTGGGATCCTAGTTCCCTGACCAGAGATCAAACCCAGGCCCTTGGCGGTGAGAGCATGGAGTCCTAACCACTGGACCTCCAGGGAATTCATATAAATGTAAGGTGTTTAAACACACCAGCTAAAAGACAGTTACCAGTCCAGGGGATTAAAAAAAAAAAAAGACCGGAGCTCTCTGCTGCCTACAGCTCTTTTCAACCATAATAATACACAGGTACACCTGGTTTCAGAGAGGGCAATGGCACCCCACTCCAGTACTCTTGCCTGGAGAATCCCACGGACGAAGGAGCCTGGTGGGCTGCCGTCCATGGGGTCGCACAGAGTCGGACACGACTGGAGCGGCTCAGCAGCAGCAGCAGCAGCAGCACCTGGTTTCACTGCACTTTGCTTTGTTTCGTTTTCCACCAGTTGAAGGGTTGGGGCAACCCTGAGTCCAGCGAGTCCACCAGCGCCACCCTTCCAACCACACTTCCTCACTTCATGTCTCTATGTCACATTTTGGCAATTCTCCCAGCATTTTCAAACTTTGCTACAGCAGTTAACAGACAACAGTAATTTTAAAAAATAAAAATAGTCAGTGTATTTCCCAAAAGAATGTCATATATTTTACTAAACCTTCAAAGAATAATTCCTAACTTACATAAACTGTTCTGAAGGACAGAAAAGAAAGCTAACAAACTCATTTTATAAAGCCAGTATAATTTTGATACACAAACTAGACAAAACTAGTACAAAAAAGGAGAATTATAGCCTAATCTCACTTTGAAACACTGATACAAAAATCCCAAATAAATATTTGCAGATACAATTCATGTACTTGATATCTCATAACCATGTAGGCTTTATTTCAAGAATGATAAAATACTGTTCAACATTTTAAAGTATATCAATGTAATACATCATATTAGAAGTTTAAATGTCAAAACCACATAATCGTCTCAACAGATACACAAAAAGCCTTAAGGTCAACATCCATTCATAATTTTTTCTTTAATTTTAAAAACCTCTTTAGTAAACCAGGAATACAAGAACACCGTATTAACCTGAAAAGGCATTTCCACAAAAGCCTGCAGCAATCGCTCATGAAACACCAAAACCATTCTTTTTAAATTCAAAAAGACAAAAGTACCTGCCATCCCCAGTTCTAGTCACTGACAGGAGTTCAAGCCAGTGGAGCCAGACCAAGGGAAAAAAAAAAAAATGAAGTACTCGGATTGGAAGAGACAAAATAACCATTATTTGCAGTTAATACAATAGCTTACATAGAAAACTTAAAAAGAACCTGCAGGCAATCAGAACAAATAAGACAGGACAGCAAGACTGTCGGATTAAAAAAACGACTGGAAAGATCCAGCAGCACTCCTACTATGCTGGCAATGATTAGAAATTTTAATTTCAAAAAACATTCACAGTGAAAACATAAAGAAAGGTACCTAAAAATAAATGCAGCAAAAGCTACATATGGGCTTTTTAATGAATACTAAAAAGCACAGGAGACAGAGATAAATAATAAGACACATATACCATATTCATGGACAGGAAAATTCAATGCACTGAGATACCAAGTTTTCCTCCAAATTAATCTACAAACTTAATGTGTCTCTAATCAAAATCCCATCATAATTTTTCATGGACTTAAACTGATTCTAAAATATATTGATAAAGTGAAAGTCGCTCCGTCGTGTCCGACTGACTCCTTGCGACCCCTTGGACTACACAGTCCATGGGATTCTCCAGGCCAGAATACTGGAGCGGGTAGCCTTTCCCTTCTCCAGGGGATCTTCCCAAACCAGAAACTGAACCCAGGTCTCCTGCATTGCAGGTAGATTCTTTACCAGCTGAGCCACCAGGGAAGCCAGATAAAGAGTAAGGGTCTAAGAACAGCCGAGGGTATTTACGAAAGAAAAAGGAGGAACCAGACCTACCAGATATAAAGAGACAGGCCAAAGTAACAGTATTTACAACAATTTATAAATGAATTTGGACCAGAGATAAACAAATGCACGAACGAAACAAAAGAATACCAGAAGTGTTCCCCACCATACAAGGTGCCTCAATACGACTGAAGGGGCACCCTGCAACAAGTGGCAGTGGGACAACTGGCCGTCCATTTGGAAAACCACCCCTCTCTCCCACACCGCATTCTTTTAGAAACCTAAGATTCCCTCAGAAGAAAACACACAAAATCTTTACGACATTGGAGCCCAAATGCATTTTTAATAGAAACAGATTATAAAAAGACTGAAAAACTGTACTGCATGAAATTTTTTAAAGTGCTAGTTGTGAACATGAATATATCAAGTTACATGTTGTTTAGTTGCTAAGTCGTGCCCAACTCTTTGCGACGCTATGGATTGTAGCCCACCAGGCTCTGTCCATGGGATTCTCCAGACAAGGGTACTGCAGTGGGGTGCAATTTCCTTCTCCAGAGGATCTTCCCGACCCAGGGATCCAATGTCTCCTACCATTGGCAGGTGTCTTCCTTACCGCTGAGCCACCGTGTTCAAAATTCTTATTTAAATCAAATTTGATTTGACTGTATGTGTTTAAATCACATGCGCTGCATTATAAATTCCCTTTGAATAAATGTTATAGTAAAAACATATGGTAATAACATAGGAAAATACTTTGAGGTAATCAATTTTGCAATAACATGATACATAGGAAATTACCATGCTTAAAACAGTGTCTCAAATTTCTCAATAAAGCCTTTAAAAGTGTATCTTAAAAAAAATTAAAAAATAATTTTAAAAAGATGTCATAAAATAGGAGAAGATATTTGCAAGAAATTGGCATACAAAGGTTAGGATGTGCAGAACCAGAAACCGCCGTCTGCTGCCGATGGGCGCGGAGGTCAGCACAGGCTTCCAGTCAGTACAGAAGAGCCACCCACCTGGCAATAAGCGACAAGGCCGAGGAGGTGTGCGCCTGAGTGATGACACGACCCCAGTTCTCATTATGACTCCTGGGAAACCACCACGTGCTCACTGCAGCATTGTGTATACCAGAGAAAACCAGAAAATGCCACGCTGCTGTAGATTCACGGATTAAGAATTCTCACCTAGCTCTGCACAGAGCAACACTGATACATCTTAAAATACAGAGTGCTGAGGGGTTTATTTTCCCCAGAAAAATTCAGTGAAGTTATCTGCCCCATGGTATCATTTTGGAAATATTTAAACTCACAAAACAATATGAGAAACTGTCATTGCATCCTGCATCTGAGACATGAGGATGAAGCCTGGGCTGGATACAGCAAACACCCAGCAGAGGAGGGACAGCGGGAGGCCTTGGGGGGCGGGGGGCTGGCACTCGCTCTGATGCGCGTTTGCGTTTATGTATTTACAGGACGCAACTGTGCTCACATCTGTTCTTTCTGGGTGGTGGGTAAATGGGTCTTTGTTATATAATCTTTTTTTCTTCCTTTTTTTTTTTTTTGACCAAAATAAAGGTTTTAAAGACATTCAAACCACGAACACATCTCTTGGCTCTGTCTCCAGTCTAGACCTTCCCCCACAGCATCATGCCTTTTCCCAGCTGCTTACGGGACCTGTACGCCTGACCTTCCACACACGGGACTGTCTGAAGTGTGTTCCGTGTCTCCTGACCCCTCCCGCCCCTCTCACGCCCTCCTTCCACGGGTGGGATCAGCACACACACACTCGTCTGCCTGAAACTTTTCAATCAGGCTTCCCATTTCCCAACAATGTGGGGGAAAAAAACAGGTAGAGAAACCTTCCTTTCTTCAAACAATCAAGTGAATTCTGCACAGAAGCTCAAACACTGATAAATGAGATTCAAGCAGGCCACCCTGGTAAAACGGAACAGGGCAACCTGCCTCTCTCTCTAGGCTGGGACAAGGCCCCTGGAAAGTGAAGATTCCTGGGATGCAAAATAAAATCACAGCTCAATTCTCCAGGTTCCCGGCCAGCTCTCCGGCCACCCTCTGCCTGGGGTGTGATGACCACACATCAGGGCTTGCATCCCCTCTGTGCCCACAGAGCCAGGAAGCCCTGCTCTGGCATCTCTACACAGCCATGCACGTATACGAGCTCCACCTTATCTCCCTGGAAGGCACCCTGCACCTTGAACTTCCACCGTGGGAGCAAAGCCTCTGTAACCAGGAACACAGTTCAGTTCCCTGGGCTGGGAGAAGCAGCCCGCCAGCTCCCCAAGGTACCTGAGGCCCGCTCTCCACCTGTCCCACCATGCTCCCTGCAACCCAAACACCTCACGCTGCCTCCCAGCTTCTCTACCTCTTGCAACAAATTCTGCCAGTGATGTAACTCTTCCTTGCTGTCCATCTCCTTGACAGTTTTCTCTCTAGCTCCTGCCACTGCTGTTCTGACAGCACCGACCTAAGAGCTTCTGGACTGAAATGCTGCTAATAGCTGACTTCAATTCCCCTCTCTATTGGTGATGACAGGTCAGTGAGGCGGCCAACTGCATGCTGCTGACAACCTTATTAAAGCAAAAGGCGCAAGGGCAGCCTCTGAGCTGCAGCACTTAAGGTAAAAGCTAAGCTGCTCTGAAACATCAGCAAGCCCCGTTCCAGCGGAGCAATCCAGCATGCAATGGTCCACTTCTGCTGTTGCTCAGTCACTCGGTCCTGTCCCGCTCTTCACGACCCCACAGACTGGAACTTTCTAGGCTCCTCTGTCCATGGGATTCTCCAGACAAGAATACTGGAGTGGGTTGCCATTTCCTCCTCCAGGGGATCTTCCCGACCCAGGGATCAAACCCGAGTCTCCTGCATCGCAGGCGGAGTCTTTAGCACTGAGCCACCAGGGAAACCCTTAACTGAACTGTGTCCCCTCAAAATTCCTATGTGGAAGCCCCAACCCCAGTGTGACTGTATCTGGAGACAGGATGTCTCAGGAAGTAACACAGGGTAAATAAGGTCACAAGGGTGGGGCCTCAATTCCATGGGACCGGTGTCCTTATGTGAAAGGAAGAGACACCAGAGGTCTCCCTCTCAGCCATTTGCAGAAAAAAAACGGCCACATGAGGACACGGTCAGAGGCACCACCCGCAAGCGGAGGAGAGCGGCCTCACGGGAGACCAACCCAGACGCACCCAGATCTGGGACTTCAGAGCCGCCCCTGTGCAATCCGTTTAATTTCTGTTGTCAAGACATCCAGTCTGTGGTGTTCCGTTACGGTAGCCCCGGCAAACGAATACACCAAATCATGAATTTAGATGAGGATGCCGCAGACCCATGATGCCAATTGTCAGGGACGCCCCATCACAGAGACCTAGAAAACCAAACTCGTGATAGGTAACCCAGCAAGGACGGACCTGGAGTGAGGTGAGTTAGGCCTTCTCAAGGAATCTGGGAGCACTTTCTGGTGGCGTGAATACTCATCTCTGCCAGAAAGGCTTTAGTCTCCCTTGAACAATACTCGTGACGAAGCCCCTTCCCCTCGGCTCTGCAGGGCTGTCCACGCTAGCGCCAGAGCCTGCGACTCAAACATCCTGAGCCCACAACCGCTGACCATTTCTAAGAGCACAACTTACCTGACGAGGGGCTACATTTAGGAGGCAGAACCTCACTCCTGCCTGACATAACCTGACGGTCAACAGTCTCCAAACAATAACCCAGCAGTTACACAGTTTCAGAGAAGAATTCTGCCCTGGAGACGACGACCGTGCGTAAAGAGTGGGCAGGGGCATGCTGGCCAAAAGGTAAGGACGTTTCTTTCCCTAGCGTGCTCTACCGACTAAAACAGAACAGGATGCTTCCAAACACAGTAAAACAGTCACTGAGCCTCTCAGTTAAAAAAAAAAAAAGTCCTTCAATAAAGGGAACAGTGTAACACAACAGATAATCCACCAAAGTGCTAAATTAGTAAAACTATACTTACTTAAAATTACAAATTAACCTTAAGGAACAGGCACACCTCTTGCAAGCAGCTCAGACATGTATGACCTAACCGACTGTGTGACTCTATTTGGAGACAAGCTGTCTCAGGAAGTAACACAGGCCAAATGAGGGCAACAAGGTCGTAAGGGCTACATTTAGGAGCCAACCACCCAAGCTGAAAAGTGAAAAGAAAATGAAGTTGCTCAGTCGTGACCGACTTTTTGCAACGCTATGGACTGCGTAGCCCACTAGACTCCTCCATCCATGGGATTCTCCCGGCATGAATACTGGAGTGGGTGGCCATCCCCTTCTCCAGGGGATCTTCCTGACCCAGGGATCAAGCCTGGGTCTCCCGCACTGCAGGCAGGCTCTTTACCGTCTGCGCCACCAGGGAAGCCCACCCAAGCTGAAACGCCACTGACTGTGACAAAGGACTGTATCACAAGAAAATCAGAGGGCTGGGGTGTATGCTGGGGGTGGGTGGGTGGCATGAGAACTAGGTGCCAGCCATGGCCAACAGCAACTCTCGGCAGCCAGATGAGTAACTCCCCAGGAACCAGAACGACCTTCTACAAGGAGATGGCAAGGAAATTAACACACCTTGAAAACCAGAATCAGAATGCTTACAACAGTTATGAGAAACACAACCCTTTATAAACCAAGGGCGGAGCTTTACTTACATGAAGGGATAATGAACTGTGGCTCTGTGTTGCCTGCGTAGCCAAGCTTGGTATACCTAAAAGCACAAAGTCATCAACACAGGTTTAGATAATAATACTCTCCTCTGCGTTCCATAAATGTCTTTTATTATGAGCTCTCCAAGTTTAAAATATCAAGACTCAAAATACCCCCATGAAATTAAAAATAAAAATCTTATGGTGACTAAGAATCAAACACCAAGTTCAGGTATGCAAGCAGTTAACAAAAAGGTAAAAAACATGCTTGTCTCTACTGGAAAAACTGTTGCACACATATATTCATACATACGTTACATCTGTGTATCCCTAATGATTTTTAAGGTGCTTTCATACTCTTTTAACCTTTACAAGAATCCTACAAAAGACGTAAATATTGTCCCCGTTTGGTAGGTGAGAAAATGCGAGGCACTGGGAAGTTAACTGAGCTGCCCAAAGCCAAACAGCCAGTGAATGGAAGGAAAAGAGAACCCACATCTCAACATGCGGGCTCTAATTCTAGAGCTGCCTCTCAGCAAAGTGTACTTACTTCACAAACTTCGTGAACTTTTAGGGGGCTCAGGAAATTATATAATTTTCTTAAAATGTCATGGCATATGTCTAGAAAAGCTACTGCCACCTCCTGAGAATATCTGACAGAAGCGTCTCTTTATCATCTCGGTGCAGAGCGAGCCCACTTTCTGTCAAGATGCTCTGTATGATGGATTCCAAAAGTCTTAACGAAAATGAATGCCAAAATACTACTATCTGTTCCAAAAGCACTTGCTAATCTCCTAAACATATTAAAAAAAAGAAAAAAAAACAAAGTGGGGAGGGGGACCACCACTCGGAACCATCTGCTGGAAATGCAACCCTGGAAACACTCCTGAGCGCCCCCTTCTCAGCAGGTCCCCAGCCCCGAGGGGTCAGGTCCAGAAAGGAGGCTTCATTCTGCAGTAATGCTTACAACAAACAGAAATACTTCCTAGCCACGCTGAAAGTCACTTTATTAATTCATCTTATTTTATGAATTATTTCAAGATGCTTGATACCCAATTTTTTAATGTACTTTTATTCATTTATTTATTTGAAAAGTGTCAGTCGCTCAGTCATGTCTGACTCTGTGCAACGCCATGGACTGCATAGCCCGCCAGGCTCCTCGGTCCATGGAGTTCTCCAGGCAAGAACACTGGAGTGGGTAGCCATTCCCTTCTCCAGGGGATCTTCCCGACCCAGGCACCGAACCTGAGTCTCCTGCGCTGGAGACAGACTCTTGACCGTGCGAGCCACCGGGGAAGCGTTCATCCGGTTAGCAGGCTGTTTGGGCTGCGCCGGGTCTTCGGTGCTGCGGGAGGGCCCTCTAGCTGCAGTGAGCAGAGGCGGCCCTCTCTGCCATGACGCGGGCTTCTGCTGCGGCGGCTTCTCTGCTGCAGAGCACGGCCTCAGCCGCTGCAGCCCTCACGCTTAGCTGCCCTGCAGCCTGTGGGGTCTTCCCGGACCAGGGATCAAACCTGCGTCCTCTGCACTGGCAGGCAGATTCTCATCCACTGTCCCACCAGGGAAGTCCTAAATTTTCTATGTGATTAAATCACTCCACATCTTAATAAACTAATGTTATGATTTTTAAACATAGATTAACCATCTGCTAATTTTACTTTTTTTGAGCACACAGTAAATGAACAAGGTTTATGAAGACAAAAAACAAACAAACAAAAAGTAAGTCAACGCCATTTAAATCACTCCTGACTGCTCAGTCTCCAAGGATCTAAGGTCCTGGTATCACCAGGAGGTGGGGCAAGGCCTGGCCCTGAGACCCATCAGGTCAGTTCCTAAAAGGCAAGACCCATCTGCAGGCACTCCCAGGTTCTATTCAAGGACACAAAACAAGTGGGCATGCAAGACCTCCACTCCAGGGCTTGCCAGACCCACAAGGGACGTCCAGAGCCAACCCAGGGGGCAAGGACTTACTGAAAGGAAGGCAATATATACTGAGCTTCAAAAATCCCAGGCCATCTCAACTGAACCATTTTTCTAGAAGTATATTCCAACTAACAAATATAAATAAACTAAATGATTGACCCAAGGCTAAAGAAGGCCTCGAGAAGCTAACAAGCAGGCCAGGAATCACTGAAATCCCTACACCCAAGTCTGTGCTTTTAACAGGTCACATGGCCCACTGCCCCCAGGTCTTCCCAAAATTACACACCTTGTACATAAATAAGTCTGCCTTCCCACATGGATTAGAGTGTGAGTTGCAGGATGACCAGGACAGGGTCCTTTTTCTGGACTGTCTCCCACCCCTGGTATAGCCCTGACAAGTAGCAGATACTCCATAAACATCTGCTGAATGACTTCTCACCAAGTGTAAGAGGCAGCCACTGTCAAACTGCTGGGGAAGAAACCAGCATTTGAAATGGCAGGGTGGGGGGCGGTGCTAACAGTCAGAAAAACATTCTGATGGAACCAGAGAAGACCAAGTTCAGTGCAGTCGCTCAGTCTTGTCTGACTCTTTGTGACCCCATGGACTGCAGCACGCCAGGCCTCCCTGTCCATCACCAACTCCCGGAGTTTACTCAAACTCATGTCCATTGAGTTGGTGATGCCATCCAACCATCTCATCCTCTGTTGTCCCGTTCTCCTCCTGCCTTCAATCTTTCCCAGCATCAGGGTCTTTTCCAATGAGTCAACTCTTCACATTAGGTGGCCAAAGTAGTGGAGTTTCAGCTTTAACATGAGTCCTTCCAATGAATATTCAGGACTGATTTCCTATAGAATGGACTGGTTGGATCTCCTTGCAATCCAAGGGACTCTCAAGAGTCTTCTCCAACACCACAGTTCAAAAGCATCAATTCATCAGCAATCAGTTTTCTTTATGGTCCAATTCTCATATCCATACATGATGGTAGATAAGTCAAGAGATACCTAGAGTAACAGGCAAATTTGGCCTTGGTGTACAATATTAAGCAAGGCAAAGGCTAACAGAGTTTTGCCAAGAAAATACATTGGTCATAGCAAACACCCTCTTCCAACAACACAAGAGACAACTCTACATATGGACATCACCAGATAGTCAATACCGAAATCAGACTGATTTTATTCTTTGCAACCAAAGACAGAGAAGCTCTGTACAGTCAGCAAAACCAAGACCGGGAGCTGACTGGGGCTCAGATCATGAACTCCTTATTGCCAAATTCAGACTTAAATTGAAGAAACTAGGGAAAACCACTAGGCCATTCAGGTATGACCTAAATCAAATCCCTTATGATTACACACTGGAAGTGAGAAACAGATTTAAGGGACTACATCTGATAGAGTGCCTGAAAAACTATGGACAGAGCTAGATAACACTGTACAGGAGGCAGTGATCAAAACCATTCCCAAGAAAAAGAAAAGCCAAAAAGCAAAATGGCTGTCTGAGGAGGCCTTACAAATAGCTGAAAAAAGAAGAGACGCGAAAGGCAAAGGAAAAGAGGAAAGATACACCTATTTTAATGCAGAGTTCCAAAGAATAGCAAGGAAAGATAAGAAAGCCTTCCTCAGTGATTAATGCAAAGAAATAGAGGAAAACAAAAGAATGTAAAGTCTAGAGATCTCTTCAAGAAAATTAGGTACCAAGGGAACATTTCATGCAAAGATAGGCTCAATAAAGGACAGAAACACTATGGACCTAACAGAAGCAGAAGATATTAAGAAGAGGTGGCAAGAATACCCAGAAGAAATATACAAAAATGATCTTCATAACCCAGATAACCATGACGGTGTGATCACTCACCTAGAGCCAGACATCCTGGAATTCGAAGTCAAGTGGGCTTTAGGAAGCATCACTGCGAACAAAGCTAGTGGAGGTGATGGAATTCCAGTTGAGCTATTTCAAACCCTAAAAGATGATGCTGTGAAAGTGCTGCACTCAGTATGCCAGTAAATTTGAAAAACTCAGCAGTGGCCACAGGATTGGAAAAGGTTAGCTTTCATTCCAATCCCAATGTTCAAACTACTACACAGTTGCACTCATCTCACATGCTAGGAAAGAAATGCACAAAATTCTCCAAGCAAGGCTTCAACAGTACATGAACCGAGAACTTCCATGTGCAAGCTGGATTTAGAAAAGGCAGAGGAAACAGAGATCAAATTGCCAACATATGTTGGATCACAGAAAAAGCAAGAGAATTCCAGAAAAACATCTACTTCTGCTTTACGGACTACACTAACATCTTTGACTGTGTGGATCACAACAAACTGGGAAATTCTTAAAAGAGATGGGCATATCAGACCACCTTCCCTGCCTCTTGAGAAATCTGTATGCAGGTACAGGTAGAACCGGACATGGAACAGCAGACTGGTTGCAAATTGGGAAAGGAGTACATCAAGGCTGTATATTGTCACCCTGTTTATTTAACTTATATGCAAAGAAGACCAAAGACATTGCTTAATACATTAGACATCGTTTAAAGAAGACAAAGACATTGTTTAATCTCTCCTTTACACTTGTGTGTTTGTAACAGGGTCATTTCAGAAACAAACCAACCTTGAAACAAATACAGCTGACTCTCATAAACACAGGTTTGAACTGGGCAGGTCCACTTACAGGTGGATTTATTTTCAATAAATATACATAGAAGATCGTGTGCAAGACCTGCGTTCAAGTGGAGAGCCTATCCTTACACAAGCGTAAGATGACTGAAATTTAATATAAATTTAATAATGTGTTAGTTTTCTTGCTCCTTGTGTTACTCCAAGGAGTCACATTATCGTACAGCATGAGTGCTCCTCCACCCCCCAGTAACTGGAGAACTTGCAGATGGGGCGATCACTACAGGCGAGCGGTGGTGTTTAAAATGCAACAGTGTTTCCAACTCTACAGGAATAGGGCTGTAATACTGCTTGCCATAAAAATTCTGTAACGAATCATTCCCCAGTGTAGAGGCTGGGCTACCAAGAAACTGTAACAGCAATTATACCTGGCTTCCATCACACTCTGCCTCCATGTTATCAATGCATGAACTGCACTGTAAATAAATCTGAATTTCTTTACGTTTCATTACCTTTTCATTTTTAATGTCTACTGTTAACAATAGCGTTTTAAGTAATATAATATTGATGTAGGGACTGACAGATGATTCATCTTACGTACAGATGATACAAACTTAGCAGTATCGATAAATACAGTACACGGCTGACTATAAAGAAAGCTGAGCACCAAAGAATTAATGCTTTCAAATTGCGGGGCTGGAGAAGACTCTTGAGAGTCCCTTGGGCAGGAAGGAGATCCAACCAGTCCATCCTAAAGGAAATCAGTCCTGAAAATTCATTGGAAGGACTGAACCTGAAACTCCAATCCTTTGGCCATCTGATGGGAAGAACTGACTCACTGGAAAAGACCCTGATGCTGGGAAAGACTGAAGGTAGGAGGAGAAGTGGATGACAGAGGATGAGATGGTTGGATGGCATCACCGACTCGACAGGCATGAGTTTGAGCAAGCTCCGGGGTTTGGCGATGGACAGGGAAGCTTGGTGTGCTGCAGTCCATGGGGTCACAAAGAGTCGGATGTAACTGAACTGAAGGCTTCTGGTCAACGGAAGACTATTAGTAGTTAAGTTTGGGGAGAGTCAAAAGTTACATGTAAATTTACAACTGTGCTGGGGTCGGTGCCCCTAACCGCTGTGTTGTCCAAGGGTCAGCTGTACAGAAAAATGCTAACATTTATTAAAATTAGGTGCTAAGTATCACTCATGTCTGTTATATTACTTTTTATATTTCTGAAAGGCAACAGAGTGTACTGGACTGGTTGAGGCCAAGCGCTCTGGCACCAGACTGCCTGAGCTCAAACCCCAGCTCTCTCATTTGCCAAACGAGTCCCTCTGTGCCTCAGTTTCTCCACCTGTAAAAGCGGGGCCATAACACAGCCCACCACTTCCTAGCGGAGGTGAGCTAATCCATTAAAAGTGTAAACAGAAAGAGAACACGCGTGACAGCAGGGCTCTCTATATTTTTCATCTGCCTACCACTACTTCTGTGTGTGACTCAGTTCAGTTCCGTTCATCGCTCAGTCGTCCCGACTCTTTGAGACCCCATGGACTGCAGCACACCAAGCTCCTCCATCCATGGGATTCCCCAGGCAAGAATACTGGAGTGGGTTGCCATTTCCTTCTCCAGGGGATCTTCTCAACCCAGGGATCGAACCCGGGTCTCCTGCATTGCAGGCAGACGCTTTAACCTCTGAGCCACCAGGGAAGCCCAATCCATTAAAAGTGTAAACAGAAAGAGAACACGCGTGACAGCAGGGCTCTCTGTATTTTTCATCTGCCTACCACTACTTCTATGTGTGACTCAGTTCAGTTCCGTTCATCGCTCAGTCGTGCCTGACTCTTTGCGACCCCATGGACTGTAGCACGCCAGGCCTTCCTGTCCATCACCAACTCTCAAACTCTTGTCCATCGAGTCGGTGATGCCATCCAACCATCTCATCATCTGTCCTCCCCTTCTCCTCCTGCCTTCAATCTTTCCCAGCATCAGGGTCTTTTCAAATGAGTCAGTTCTTCACATCAGGTGGCCACAGTATTGGAGTTTTCGCTTCAGCAACAGTCCCTCCAATGAATATTCAGGATTGATTTCCTTTAGGATGGACTGAAATACTTCCTAATTTAAATTAAAAAAAAAAAGTTTCCAAAGCCATTACGTTCATGTGTCCCAAACCACACCGCTCAGTCTTTCTGCTGTGCCCACTCTGAACACCACAGACACGCTCCAGTGTGAAGTGGAGGAGATAAAATGCACCACCGGTGACACGAACCATGCCAGGTGTCCTTCAACAGCTGTGTCTCATCCCCATCTCCAAGCTGTGTGTCCTGAAATCATGAACAGCAGCCCACCATGGCCAAAGGTCGGGCTGGACAAATGGACACGGCCCTTTTGGAGCCCACAGCTCTAACATTCCACCCTCTGTGGATGATGCCGCCACCGCGTGCCGCCCGCCAACAGTTGCCAGGGTGCTCGGGGTCTGAAGTCACCACGCTGAGATGGCACAGCCCTCACAGGAGGCCTCTGTCACAGAGTCACATGGGTACCGGGCGGCAGTAACATGCTGCAAGCAATGATCTCCAAAACCAACATGAAGAGACCGTTAACAGGTGCAGGAACTAACCACTATGAGGTCTTCCCTCCTCACCTTCCCGGCAAAACAAAAACCTTTATTTAAAAAAAACAACACTGGCAAGAGCACAAATTACTCAGATCTCTTTATGGTAATTCAACATCTTTATAAACTCTCCTGTGCTAATTTTGACACAGCATCAAACACAGTTGAGGTTTTCTTACTTTGAATACTCACAATGTAAGGAACATCTTATAAGATTTTTTAAAGAGACCTTCACATTTTAAATTTCAACAAAATCTTCATCAACGCAGGTCCATGTGGAACCTCAATGAGACCCTATTCAATAGAATGTCTGTACATGTAACTAACAAGTGGTCCTCGTACAGTTCTCTCCTAGAAGGACAACCCAGTGTCGGACTGGCATGCCCCGTTACAGGCGATCTGACAACAGCTCAGCTTCACAAAAATCATCGAGCAAAACCCAACTCTTCAAACAGGGAAGGTGTTCTAGACACCATTATGCAAAGATACATTCCAACCAGCCTGCTAGCTAGAAGCTATGCAGTAGGCACATATGAGGATATGGCAGGGGCCGGGGAGGGAAGCACGGTCCTGGTCCTCAAAATGCTCCCCAAAACGCTCACCCGTTAGACGCAGACACAGAAAACACACTTACGATGGTCAAAGGGGAAAGGGAAAGGAGGCTAAATCAGGAGCTTGGCATTCGCAGGTACACACTTCTATGCACAAAACAGAGCAACAACAAGGCCCTGCTGTGTAGCATAGGCAACTGTGTCCAGCATCTTGTAATAATCTACCAGAGAACAGAATCTGAAAAACAGCATTTGTGTAACTGGACCACTTGCTGTACACCAGAAACTAACACAACATTGTAAATCAACTATGCTCCGCATGCTCAGTCGCCTCCGGCTCTGCGACCCCGTGGACTGTAGCCCCCCAGGCTCCTCTGTCCGTGGGACTCTCCAGGCAGGAATACTGCAGTGGGTTGCCATTTCCTTCTCCAGGGGATCTTCCTGACCCAGGGATCGAACCCAAGTCTCTCGCATCTCCTGCTCCGGCAGGCAGGTTCTTTACCACTAGCGCCACCTGAGAAGCCCTATATTTCAATTTTAAAAAAGAAAAACGTCATGTAAAAATATATAAATTTTTAAAAAACCATGCAATAAACGATGAGAATTAGGTTTTTAAAAAAAAGGTCACCTGTCAGAAACACGATTTTGACTGTGCCTCTCACAGCAGCAGGGCCTACATTATGTGGCAGGTAAGCTTCAGATTATCTGGGAAGGCTTCTGGAGAGAAAGTACCAACCCCGACTGACCGCATCACCTGAGAAGCTTCTCAAAAATGCAGATTCCATGCTTGCATGATTTCATATGGCTTAAAAAAAGTATAAAAAAAAATGCAGATTCCCAGGGCCTGTCCCAGAGCCACAGAGAAGGCACCTGGACTTTTGTACTTTAAACATCCCATCCTTTCTCCCCACTACCCTCAGCCACGCTTCTGAAGAACGACCAAGGCAGGAATCACTGACTCAACTATATATTATTACACGCAGTCATCTCTGAATTTTTATAAATGCAAGCTCCCCAGCCTCATGCTCACGTCCTAGCAAAAAAAGAGACAAGAATCAGCAACTTTCCTACCAGTAACAAGTAAGACTGTACGCTGGATGGAAAGATGCTATTCCAAACAGCAACAACACAGAGTAACATTACCCCTGAGAATAAGACGTGACCGGAAGAACACTCCATCTACCAGGAGACAGAGGCATACTCACTCACATAAGGAGAGTCACAGGTTTAAAAGGAGCATCACATATTACCACTAAACTCACCTATAAAGTTAATGTGAAACCTTCAAAATCTGGGCCAATACGAAGAAGGTGGTAGTAAATTTTACACTGAAAATTACACTTAACTTTACAATTAAAAAGTTGAAGTCTCATTATAAGGAGAAGTTTCATCGTATTTATCAATACTGTAAATGCATACACCATTTTATCCAAATAGTTTTAAATGCATATACCCTAATGTCCAAATAGCACATTTCTAGGAATTTACCCCACTGAAGCACTTTTACATGTATAAAAAGAAATGCACAAAAAATGTTCTCTACAGCAGTATAACAGGAAAACAACAACAACAACAACAACTGGAAACACTCAAATGCCATCAATAGAGGATAAACTAAATAAATATATTGCAATCATTCAATAAAATGCTACACAATCATCAAAAATGAAGCAGACATGTTACTGGTCATATATAAATATACTTTGAAAATAGTTGACCCAAAAAACGAATCGGTCAACAGAGAAATCGAAGAGGAAATTTAAAAATCCTTGAGACAAATGACAAGGAAAGCAGAGTCACCCGCAACGTGTGGGGTGCAGCAAAAGCAGTTCTTAGGGGCAGGTTCATAGTGAGAAAGCTGCAAGGCAGCACGCACGCACGCTGCCGGGAGTTGAACAGGGCCCGCAGTGCCGGGTTCAAAGCGCAGCCCTAGCTCTGGGACTTCAGGGAGTGAAGGAATCCCTCCAGCTTCCGCTTTTTCATTAGTACAAGGTACTAACAAGCCCCATTATTGCCGTTTAGTTGCTCAGTCACGTCTGACTCTCCGTGACCCCATACCCTGTAGCCCACCAGGCTCTCTGCCCATGGGATTTCCCAGGCAGGAATACTGGAGCCGGTAGCCACTGCCTTCTCCACGGATCATCCTGACTCAGGGATTGAACCGGCATCTCCTGCACTGCAGGTGGATTCTTTACCACTGAGCCACCAGGGAAGCCCAATATCAATCCCTACCTCAACGCTAAATATGACTGACCATTTCTAGAAAATATCTCCTAATCCAAAAAGTAAAAGGATCTCATAGTCAATAATTTCATTCAACTGCCGAATTATTTGACATAGAATCACCAACTGTATTTCTTCCATGAACTGCCCGTAGATAAGTTTTCTACTGGACTTTTGGTATCATCAATTTGTGTAAACTTTTACACACTGAGGGCTCCCTGGTGGCTCAGATGGTAAACTGTCTGCCTGCAATGTGGAAGACTTGGGTTCAATCCCTGGGTGGGAAGATCCCCTGGAGAAAGGGAATGGCAACCCACTCTAGTATTCTTGCCTGGAGAATCCCATGGACAGAGGAGCCTGGTGGGTTACAGGCCAAGCGGTCACAAAGAGTCGGACACGACTGAGCGACTTCACTTTACACACTGAGGCTATAATGTTTGCTCACATATATTACTAATTTTTCTGAATTTGTGGTTTACCTGCAATTATACATTTTCTGAAAGATAATCATTTAAACAATTTAGATGATCAAATCTAACAATTATTTTCCTGAACAATTTCCTTTGCAGTTTCTACTTTGAAAGTCTCTCCCTACACTCATCTCCCTTCCAGTTCTATGAACATCTGATATACCCATACATGAAGAGATAGAGCAGTCAGATTTTCCCAAGCATGTGTACATGAAGAATTAAGATTGACAACTTTCACATTAAAAGGCTTTGTTTAATGTTTATCTGAAAATTATCTTCCCAAAGGAAGCAGCCAAGCATCAATCTCAAAACACATAAACCCTGCTAACAGACAGCAGTCTTCCCAAACACAGCGCCACCTTCGAGCATCCCGGACCCGAAGCCTCTTCTCATTTGGAAACCTGAACAGACCGAAGATACAGAAACAGAACCAAGGGCTGCATAAGGCAGGACCAAGAGTGACAACTCCACCTGCTAACCCAGTATGTTCTTGCACTTCAAACTTCCAAACACGCTCACAAGGTGCCTTGAGAAGTCTCGCTCCCACTCGACACCCACCCACCCATTTCGCCTTCCATTCTATTCTCGTGTAGCCTCCAATGTCCCTGTCTGCAAACACAACACATCCTTATTCGCCCCGAACATTTTAAAAGGTCCTTGTGCAAAGCTTCTTCCTCTCCCCGTGTTAAAGGCCCCTCTCCGCACAGCAGTAACTGCCTGCAGTGAGGAGGGCTGATCTGTCTAGTGTCAACTCGACACACTTACATACATTCCTCCTACAGCCCTGTGTTAGGAGCAGAAGGTGAGTGTCAGCTCAACCAATTTATGTTTGAAAGCAGAAATGTCACATCTTAAAACAGTGTTTTTAAAACTGTATCCAGGACAGAGGTTCTTTTGTGTGAGACCCCTTATGAGGTCCAGTCTCAAACTCCTAATTCAACCAGAATAGCCCTACCCACTCCTAAGATGTTCTGTTTAAAAAAAAAGTGACTACGTTGCCTCAGAGCATGACTTTGATAAAACTAAAATTGCTCCCAGATATTAACGATAGTGTTCTAGATAATACTCACTCCACACACTGTATACTGCAAAAATTAACGTATAATCGTCATCAAGTTCTTCAAACATTCCTTGGGTTGTCGTATAGAAAATGGTAGTTTCTGTTTACAGGACACAGTTAAATATGTAAGTTCAAATCGATTATTTTATCTAAATCCAATAGTCTTTGTTTTTCTTTTTCTCTATTTGGTCTGTAAATTTTACATTACCCAATATATACGCCCACTTCTTCTACGTGCTAAGCCGCTTCAGTCGTGTCCGACTCTTTGTGACCCCAGGGACTGTACCCGCCAGGCTCCTCCATCCATGGGACTCTCCAGGCAGGAACACTGCAGTGGGTTGCTGTGCCCTCCTCCAGGGGATCTTCCCCACCCAGGGATGGAACCCACATCTCTCACGTCTCCCGCGTCGGCAGGCGGGTTCTTTACCACAAGCACCACCTTTGCTCCATATCTGGTAAATGTAATGTCATGACCTGTGGCCTCTTTATGGGTTTGGGGCATTATCAAGTGAATTCTGACTTCCAGGGAAAAATGGTAGACTAAACACGTGATCTAATTTCACTCTGTCCCGAAGCCCCACTAAAAGCAAAACAAAATGATTCTTTCTAAGACGAAGAAACCACAACAACAGGGAGAAAAGAAGAGGCGGCAACTGCAGGAATCGGGCCCTGGACAGCTGAGGATCAGCCCTAACTGCCCTGGGGACGTCCGAAAACTGGCCCCACACCCTGGGGACCCTGAAGAAAGGCCCCACGACAGGCGACTGCATAGGGCCCTGTGAATCCAGGACTGAAGGGCCCAAAACACGGGCCAAGATGAGCGTGCCCCCCACCCCGCACCAGCTGGGGGCTGCTCTTCCCCGACCCCCGAGTCCCCACAAGCTGACTCTGGGCATACAAAGCGAGACTCGGCGCATGAAGCAAGACGAGTCCGGGAACCGCTCTGAGAATTACCCGACTGAACACAGAAAACCCTGACAGCTGAGACGTGCTCCCTGCCCCCAACCCGGCTCTCAGAACACAGACCCGGCCCTCCAGGCAGCGGGTCAGCGGTGCACTCTCTGGGGAAACCGACCAGCTCAAGAGGAAAGACCCGAAGACCATTAAGACAGAAGCTATTCCAACAACAATCCACCTGTGGTGGTGGGGGTGGCGGCTTAGTAGCCAAGTTGTGTCCAACTCTTGCGACCCCATGGACTGCAGCCCACCAGGCTCCTCTGACCTTGGGATTCTCCAGGCAAGAAGGCTGGAGTGGGCTGCCATTTCCTTCTCCAGGGGATCTTCTCAACCCAGGGATCGAACTCGAGTCTCCTGAATTGGAAAGGCAGACGCTTTACTGAGCTATGAGGGAAGCCACCTGTATCACCCGCCAAACCTACAGACCTGATCTATGCCATAAGGCAGGGATTCCCCGGTGGTGCAGTGGATAAGAACCTGCCCACGACGCGGGGGACACGGGTTCGATACCTGGTCCAGGAAGATCCCACAAGCTGTGAGCAACTAAAACCTGTGTGCTGTGACTACCAAGCACACGCACTCAGTGCTGAGAGCCGGTGCTCTGCAACAAGAGACGCCACTGCCACAAGAAGCCCTCACACCGCAACCAGAGAGCAGCCCCCAGAGCAGCACAACCAAAATTAAATACACAAACTTTTAATTAATAAAAAAAATAAGGCAGCAGTAACTTTCACAGAACAAGAAGAAATAAACAAGAAACACACTAAAGACGGAAACACCTAAGACATCATTCTCAGTTAAAGACGAGTAAGTGGACCCTGATGCTGTGGAAAAGCGAAGGCGGGAGGAGAAGGGGACGGCAGAGGATGAGATGGCTGGATGGCATCACAGACTCTATGGACTTAGGTTGGAGCAAGATCCGGGAGTTGTGACGGACAGGGAGGCCTGGCGTGCTGCAGTCCATGGGGTCGCAAAGAGTCGGACACAACTGAGCAATTGAACTGAGGTGGACAAAAATAAGCAGAAGGCCTCAATAACATCTTTAATAAGATAGCTCATACAGATACACTCAGAACTCAGAACACACCAACAGGGAGTATACCTCTTCTGAAGTACATAGAGAACAGTCACAAAACTGCCCATATCTTAGGCTCAGTGAAGTCTAAAGAACAGAATATAAACAGCACTCTGACCATAATGTAATTAAACTAGAATCAAAAACAAAATTTGAAAAGGCCCTTTTACTTGAAAATTTTCAAACGTACTAGTATAGAAATACTGAGTTAAGAGGGAAATTCAAAAGAAAAACACAGAAATTTCTTGAAAATGGTAACGATAAACTATACCCAAATCCCAGTAAGGGATACATACAGTTAAAGACATCAGAGCTGGGGACTCTCCTGGCAGTCCAGTGTTAATGGTTTGCCTTCTAATGCAGGGGGTGTGGGTTCCATGCCTGGTCAGGAAGCTAAGATCCTACAAACCTCCCAGCCAAAACACCAAAACAAGAAACAGACACAATACTGTAACAAATTCAACACTTTAAAAAATGGTTCACATCCAAAATAAATCTTAAAAGACTTAACAGCCCAATCTTCACAGCATCAAATGCCTGTTCAATACACAGGGAAAGTTAAAGTGAATTTAATATCCAACTCAAAAAAAAGAAAAGGAAAGCAGAGGAGATGAAAGTAGAAATAAATGAATCAGAAAAACAGAAAAATAATAGAATCTGTGAACCCGAAAGCTTATCCTTTAAAAAAAAGATCCACAACACAGCCATATATTAGCTAAGCCCTGAAGAAAAAAGGATGAAGGCAAGACAGATAAATTTTAGTGACAAGGGGAAAACATAACCATAAAAACAAAGATTTTTGAAAATCATGGCTACTCTATACATAAATTTGAAAATTTTAGATAAAACAGAATTGTTTTTAGACAAATACAACATAACCAAAATTGATTCAACTCGAGATGGGTCATCTAACCAGCCTCAGAAGAACTACAAAGAGGAGCAGTGAAATTCTACCAAGAGCTTAAAACTCAGATAACCCCAAAACTACTTACACCACCCCAGGGCACAGAAAAAGAAAGAAAACTTCTTCCTTTGTTTCAGGAAAACAGTGTAACACTGATCCCACACTCTGACAAAGAACTCACCAGAAAACTAAACTATAATGCATGCTAAGTTCCAAAGGGAAACCTAAATAAAGTATTAACAGAATCTATCTACACATCAAAAAATAAGGCATCATGGTCAAGGAGGGATTATTACGAAACGCAGAAGTGCTTCAACATCAGGAAATCCACTATGTGAACTAAGAAAGAAAACCACACGTCCCGTTTATGATAAAGACATCGTGTAACATGCAACACGCATTCATGCTTTAACATTCCAAAACACAGCAGTTGAGAGACACTTCCTAACATATTTGGATAGCTTTCTTAACATGTATTTGTACAGGTGTACATATACACACAAAAAGCAGCCCAAAAGCCTGCATCTTACTTATTGTACAAACACCAGAAACTATTCCACTAAAATAAGAACAAAAGGATAATGTGCAGTAACTCCACTCCTTGGACTCTTTTGTTGACCATGATGGCTACTCCATTTCTTCTGAGGGATTCCTGCCTGCAGTAGTAGATGTAATGGTCATCTGAGTTAAATTCACCCATTCCAGTCCATTTTAGTTCGCTGATTCCTAGAATGTCGACGTTCACCCTTGCCATCTCTTGTTTGACCACTTCAAATTTGCCTTGATTCATGGACCTGACATTCCAGGTTCCTATGCAATACTGCTCTTTACAGTGTCGGATCTTGCTTCTATCACCAGTCACATCCACAACTGGGTATTGTTTTTGCTTTGGCTCCATCCTTTCATTCTTTCTGGAGTTATTTCTCCACTGATCTCCAGTAGCATATTGGGCACCTAATGACCTGGGGAGTTCCTCTTTTGGTATCCTATCATTTTGCCTTTTCCTACTGTTCATGGGGTTCTCAAGGCAAGAATACTGAAGTGGCTTGCCATTCCCTTCTCCAGTGGACCACATTCTGTCAGGCCTCTCCACCCGCCCGTCTTGGGTGGCCCCGCAGGCATGGCTTGGTTTCATTAAGTTAGACAAGGCTGTGGTCTCTGTTCGCCTCCAAGGCAAACCATTCAATATCACAGTTATCCAAGTCTATGCCCCAACCAGTAACGCTGAAGAAACTGAAGTTGAACGGTTTTATGAAGACCTACAAGATCTTTTAGAACTAACACCCAAAAAAGATGTCCATTTCATTATAGGGGACTGGAATGCAAAAGTAGGAAGTCAAGAAACACCTGGAGTAACAGGCAAATTTGGCCTTGGAATGCGGAATGAAGCAGGGCAAAGACGAATAGAGTTTTGCCAAGAAAATGCACTGGTCATAGCAAACACCCTCTTCCAACAACACAAGACAAGACTCTACAAATGGACATCACCAGATGGTCAACACCAAAATCAGATGGATTATATTCTTTGCAGCCAAAGATGGAGAAGCTCTATACAGTCAACAAAAACAAGACCGGGAGCTGACTGTGGCTCAGATTATGAACTCCTTATTGCCAAATTCAGACTTAAACTGAAGAAAGTAGGGAAAACCACTAGACCTTTCAGGTATGACCTAAATCAAATCCCTTATGATTATACAGTGGAAGTGAGAAATAGATTTAAAGGTCTAGATCTGATAGATAGAGTGCCTGATGAACTATGGAATGAGGTTCGTGACACTGTATAGGAGACAGGGATCAAGACCATCCCCATGGAAAAGAAATGCAAAAAAGCAAAATGGCTGTCTGAGGAGGGCTTACAAATAGCTGTGAAAAGAAGAGAAGTGAAAAGCAAAGGAGAAAAGGAAAGATATAAGCATCCGAATGCAGAGTTCCAAAGAATAGCAAGAAGAGATAAGAAAGCCTTCTACAGCGATCAATGCAAAGAAATAGAGGAAAACAACAGAATGGGAAAGACTAGAGATCTCTTCAAGAAAATCAGAGATACCAAGGGAACATTTCATGCAAAGATGGGCTCGATAAAGGACAGAAATGGTATGGACGTAACAGAAGCAGAAGATATTAAGAAGAGGTGGCAAGAATACACAGAAGAACTATAGAAAAAAGATCTTCACGATCCAAATAATCATGATGATGTGATCACTAATCTAGAGCCAGACATCTTGGAATGTGAAGTCAAGTGGGCCTTAGAAAGCATCACTACGAACAAAGCTAGTGGAGGTGATGGAATTCCAATTGAGCTGTTTCAAATCCTGAAAGATGATGCTGTGAAAGTGCTGCACTCAATATGCCAGCAAGTTTGGAAAACTCAGCAGTGGCCACAGGACTGGAAAAGGTCCGTTTTCATTCCAATCCCAAAGAAAGGCAATGCCAAAGAATGCTCAAACTACCGCACAATTGCACTCATCTCACATGCTAGTAAAGTAATGCTCAAAATTCTCCAAGCCAGGCTTCAGCAATACGTGAACCGTGAACTCCCTGATGTTCAAGCTGGTTTTAGAAAAGGCAGAGGAACCAGAGATCAAATTGCCAACATCCGTTGGATCATGGAAAAAGCAAGAGAGTTCCAGAAACACATCTATTTCTGTTTTATTGACTATGCCAAAGCCTTTGACTGTGTGGATCACAATAAACTGTGGAAAATTCTGAAAGAGATGGGAATACCAGACCACCTAACCTGCCTCTTGAGAAATCTGTATGCAGGTCAGGAAGCAACAGTTAGAACTGGACATGGAACAACAGACTGGTTCCAAATAGGAAAAGGAGTACGTCAAGGCTGTATATTGTCACCCTGCTTATTTAACTTCTATGCAGAGTACATCATGAGAAATGCTGGACTGGAAGAAACACAAGCTGGAATCAAGATTGCCAGGAGAAATATCAATAACCTCAGATATGCAAATGAACCACCCTTATGGCAGAAAGTGAAGAGGAGCTAAAAAGCCTCTTGATGAATGTGGAAGAGGAGAGTGAAAAAGTTGGCTTAAAGCTCAACATTCAGAAAACGAAGATCATGGCATCTGGTCCCATCACTTCATGGGAAATAAATGGGGAAACAGTGGAAACAGTGTCAGACTTTATTTTTGGGGGCTCCAAAATCACTACAGATGGTGACTGCAGCCATGAAATTAAAAGATGCTTACTCCTTGGAAGAAAAGTTATGACCAACCTAGACAGCATATTCAAAAGCAGAGACATTACTTTGCTGACTAAGGTCTGTCTAGTCAAGGCTATGGTTTTTCCTGTGGTCATGTATGGATGTGAGAGTTGGACTGTGAAGAAGGCTGAGCACTGAAGAATTGATGCGTTTGAACTGTGGTGTTGGAGAAGACTCTTGAGGGTCCCTTGGAATGCAAGGAGATCCAACCAGTCCATTCTGAAGGAGATCAACCCTGGGATTTCTTTGGAAGGAATGATGCTAAAGCTGAAACTCCAGTACTTTGGCCACCTCATGCGAAGAGTTGACTCATTGGAAAAGACTCTGATGCTGGGAGGGATTGGGGGCAGGAGGAGAAGGGGACGACCCAGGATGAGATGGCTGGATGGCATCACTGACTCGATGGACGTGAGTCTGAGTGAACTCCAGGAGATGGTGATGGACAGGGAGGCCTGGCGTGCTGCGATTCATGGGGTCGCAAAGAGTCAGACACGACTGAGCGACTGAACTGAACTGAACTGAACTCCACTCCTAGTTAACACTATTGGAGGCAACGACCACTGCAGCGTGTCAGAGTGAGCAGAGCTCCTAAAAATGGAAAGGAAAAACAATCGCTCTTTGCCCGTGACAAAATTCTCTATCTGGAAAACCCTCAAGATGAAGGGGAAAAATTAACTCAAACAATAAAAATCATTTAGTAATTTAGTAAAGAAGCAGATAAAATAAATGCCTTTAATATAGTGATGCAAAACAGAAAACAGAATGGAAGAGAAAATGTCATTTACAATAACCAAAAAGAAAATCACATAACTGGGTGACTAACAGGAAAGCTACCTGAGGTAAACACAATATTCCTACAAGGCACAAAACAGACTCGCACTGACGGAAAGAATACACCATATTCTCTGATGGGAAGACAGTGTCAGAAATAAAATAGCCCTCACTAACATATGAGTGTAACGCAATCCAAGTCAAAATACCATCAGCAGTTTCCCCCGGAACGAAAAGAAGAAACTGCATGTAAAGTCCATTTGGAGAAATAATAAGGAAGACTAGACTGGAAAACACTTTTTACAAAATGAGGTGGAGAAACTTCCCTGGTGCTCCAGTGCTTAAGGCTGTGTGCTCCCACATCTGGGGGCCTGGGTTTGATTCCTGTTCAGCGACCAGCCCACATGCTCCAACTGACCCCAGCTGAAGCCACAAAGACCCAGCACGGCCAAATAAATAATTTTTTTTTATATGAGGTGGATACATGTATATGTACAGTTGAGTCCTTTCGCTGTTCACCTGAAACTATAGCAACACTGTTAACTGGCTATACCTCAACACAAAATAAAAAGTTCAAAAAAAAAAAAAAAGACTAAAAAGTCCAAACGATATTATCTGACAATAATAATTTTTTACAGTGAACACAGTGATTTATTTTTCTGGATGACTCACTATCAAATAAAGGAAGAGTCATTTATACTCTTAAAAATGAGGTGGCTGGGACACCAACCTCATCAGATATGAAGTCATAAAGCCTCAGGAGTTAAACTCAGTGATGCTGCCGTATAAGCAGACAGATTCAGGCACCCAAAACGAACCCAGAAAAAAACAACCACATAGACAAATGCAGTACGCAATGAAAGCAGTATCTTCAAGTAGTGTTTTGTTATGCTTTTTGTTTTTCATAAATGAGGCTGAGAGAAACGGGGCAGCCAAAAGGAAAGAAGACAGAATTGGCTCCGACGAGGTCCATTCCTCATACCCCAACCCAAGATAAATTTCAAGTGGAACAGAGATTTATATAAAATCTGGGAATGGGGAGGGGGAACACTCATCTTAACTATGATTCAAAATCCAGCAACAATAAGGGAAAGATAAATAAACCTACTGCTTTAAAAAAAAAATCTTTGTATGGCAAAAGACAAATGATACATAGGGAAAATGTATTTGCAACTTGTATCACAAAGGGCTGATGCCTCTGTATGCAGGAAAAAGGCCTCAGACTGCTCTCCCTACCAAGGTGAAGGTGAAGGTTTGCTTGTAAGTTTGGCTTCTAAAAAGCCTCTTGATGAAAGTGAAAGAGGAGAGTGAAAAAGTTGGCTTAAAGCTCAACATTCAGAAAACAAAGATCATGGCATCTGGTTCCATCACTTCATGGGAAATAGATGGGGCAACAGTGGAAACAGTGTCAGACTATTTTGGGGGGCTCCAAAATCACTGCAGATGGTGACTGCAGCCATGAAATTAAAAGACGCTTACTCCTTGGAAGAAAAGTTATGAGCAACCTAGATAGCATATTCAAAAGCAGAGACATTACTTTGCCAACAAAGGTCCGTCTAGTCAAGGCTATGGTTTTTCCAGCGGTCATGTATGGATGTGAGAGTTGGACTGTGAAGAAGGCTGAGCGCCGAAAAATTGATGCGTTTGAACTGTGGTGTTGGAGAAGACTCTTGAGGGTCCCTTGGACTGCAAGGAGATCCAATCAGTCCATCCTAAAGGAGACCAGTCAGGACTGGGTGTTCACTGGAAGGACTGATGCTAAAGCTGAAACTCCAATACTTTGGCCAACTCATGGGAAGAGTTGACTCATTGGAAAAGACTCTGATGCTGGGAGGGACTGGGGGCAGGAGGAGAAGGGGATGACAGAGGATGAGATGGCTGGATGGCATCACCGACTTGATGGACATGAGTTTGAGTGAACTCAGGGAGTTGGTGATGGACAGGGAGGCCTGGTGTGCTCCAATTCATGGGGCTGCAGAGTCGGACACGACTGAGCGACTGAACTGAACTTGGCCTCGGGCTGGCATCTGGGAACTTAAGATTTCAGAAGAGTTCCCACCATGCCCCAAATACAGTGGATGCTGAACACCTGCTTTCCTCTGGGGCTGGAATTTTGGTTTGTGCCAGGCGGAAGGTGCCACAACCAGCCCCCCAAGAGAAACTCTGGGCACTGAGCGTCTAAGGAGCTTCCCCAGTGAACAGGGTCTCACACACGTCACACTGGCTGTCAGAGACTCCACTGAGCAAGGACTCGGGATGCCCACGGCTGGCTCCCTCAGACTCTGCCCCACGCGCCTTTCTCCTTGGCTGTTTTTGCGCTTACCTTTTCACTGTCATCCTGGGATTGTTCTCAGCGAATCTCTGGACCTGGCAGTGGCCTGTGAGACCCTCAACACACCCTAATCCACAAAGAGCTTCCAAAACTAAAGCAGCAAAAGGCCGAAGGCCTGCAGAAAAAGGGGCTAGAGAAATGAAGACAAGAAACGGAAATGCAGGTGCCACTTCATCACGCGAAAGGACGCTCATCTTCCCACATAATAAGAAATTCAAATTAAAACGATATCATTTCCCACCTTCCAGATTGGTTAAAAAAATAAAAAAAAAAAAACTTCTTTAACTCGGCAATTACAGAGATGAGTCTGTAAGAAGATGTAAGCACTGTCGCATGTCGCTGGGGAAGACACACACTCCAGGGTGGGATCTGACACGATCCGGCAGAAGTACCTTATGACTCAGAAGTCCCACTTCTAGAAACCTGTCTCAGAGATGCTCCAGGAAAAAAAAGTGAAAAAAGACAAATGCACAGCACTGACTCCACTGCAGTCTTTTGATAAAAACAAAATGCTCAAAAATTGATGGGGCCATGTCTCAAGATGACCAGAAACAGCCTGAATGGGGCTTCTACTCCTGGACAGCTGAAGCACGGAAACAAGGGATGGCAGTGAGAAGTCATGAACCATCGAATGTAGTAAGAACCACATTAGGAACTCTGAAAATCATAACCCATAGAGATGATAAGTAAAAGGGAGTTACTGGAAAGGGCACCCTTTTTTGTAAAATGTTAACTAAAAAATGTAGATAATACGCGAGTTTAAAACACACACAGTTTTGTAACCATCGCTGTAATCATCAGCTAGAACAAGAATACCACCAATGGACACTAAAACTAATGGGTTTTAAGGCAGAACTAGGTATTTACACAATCTTGTAACCTCTCTCCACAAAAGACGTGAATTACAAAGGGGAAAACGTGATCACAGAGTGAGAAATCTAGTGGACGGCACTGTATCCAATGATCCAAGTGAACTTCATCAACTTCCTTAAGCCCCCTGATAAGAGGAGTTAAGTTCTAGGGAGATGGCGGACTGCACAGAGATGATATGAGCAACACTGTACTGTTATGTACTTGAAAGTTGCCAAGACAAGTGGATCTCAGATTACAAGAAAAGGGTATTTACAATGACAGGATGGAGGTGTTAGTAATGCAATATGACAATCTTTCCGCACTATACAAACACACCAAATCAACACGTTGTAACCTTAAACTTATGCAATGTAATATGTCAATTACTTCTCAGTAAAGCTGGCTGTGGGGAGGGGGCGGGGAGCTTCTGATTTGATGCACTAAGCAGCTCTGGCATAAGTTCTCTGGCACCCCTAACAAATGCACACCCTGCGTCTACTGTAAGAAAACACCAGACAAGTGTAAACTGAGCAGCATTACCCATAACGACTGGCTGCCAAAAATACCAACGTCCTGAAAGACTAGAAAAAGGCTAAGGAGCTGGCCCAGGGAAACGAGACTAAAAAGACATGGTGACAAGCAAACATGGTGTACGGTGCTGGATGAGGGCGGTGCTGGATGAGGGCGGAGAGCTGAGCGTCCAGAGACACAGAGACCATTCATGGCATCCACACTGCAGAGCAGGTAACACTCCGGCATAAACATTACGTTTTCTGGTTCTGATCACTGGTCTGTGATTGTATGTTCTCATAAAGGATATACTGAAGTACCCTGGTGTAAACAGCAGGATGGCTGCAACTCACAAACAGTTCAGAAAGATAATAACGTATAAAGTATACAGAGAACAATAAAGCAAATGTTAGTAGTTAGAATGCTGAATGGAGACTATATAGCATTTTTATGGTACTCTTCTTGCAGCTTTTCAGATTTGAAATTTCTCAAAATAAGTTTAAAGAATACAAAAATCTTCAGAACTACAAGTTCAGTTAAGAAAAGTGAGGCTATTCTCTGAACACTCAGCAGCCCAGTAACTCACTTAAGTGGACGAAGCTTCGTCTGTGGAGCAGGCAGAGCCGCGGTCCATGTCATCCCAGCCCCTAGAGCACGCGTGCTCACCAAGCTGGTCTCACGGTTTACTAGATGAGGCCAGGCTCCCAGGATGAAATTTATTTGCTATTTTTAAAAAGCACCATTTAGTATACTGTCTACTCAATCATAAATGCCCACTATCAGTGTGAATCTTTCTTTTAGAATTTAGTACTAGAAAAAGCTCTTTCACCTGCGAAACAGGTATTTCTCTTCTTCCCTGATGACAGGAATTACATAACTGACGATGAGTCTCTCATAATCTTGTCGTACAGGAAGGCCAAGCTTGAGACCAAACCAGCTGCACTACAGGCCTGCAGTTTAAGGTGATTTTCCAGGCCTGTTCTCTTCTTCGGTCGTAGTTATATTTATCTGCATTTTATCCCTTTTTATCCTATTTTGAGTTAACGGTCAATCCAAAATCACTTGGCTCTGCAGGAAATACAAGCAGCAGAAATATGCTTAAATAAACTTGGGCTCTTGCAGGCTCCTCCTCCTGGCCACACACTGGACACTGGAAATTCCTGACTGGCCATCACCGTTCCCACAAAAGACTATGTCCATGTGAAAACCACTGGCAGGATCCCTGGCCACTATTTCTAGTCCTGACACAACGCCTACAGAGCCTGAAGACGATAACATAACTTGGGGCCAGAAGACAAAGATATCCTGAAGTTATACCGCCACGTGAGATACCACCTACCTCAGACGGTCATAACTGAGCACCACACTTTTGATATTTAGAGCAAGAATGATGAGTAAGGCTCCCAGCTTACTAATATTAAAGGTATGACAAACCCTGTGGGCACATTTTATTGCTTCTACCAAGAAATACTTTGTATTTCAACAGTTTTATAAGACCAAAACCACAAAAACCTCACGTGCAAATGTGGGGAGGAAAGATTCTTTGACCAGCTGCCTTCTCTCCTGACACAACCAGACCTCAGGTGGGTGTGGGGTGAACACTAGATGGTGGGAGAAGGAGACGCATAAGGAAGCCAGTTCCTGGGGGTGAGGCGGGGGGGTGTTCCTATCAACACTGCTTTTGCCTCGGGTTCTGGGTAGCAAAACAACTACTGAAATAAAGAGCCCCAAACTTCTGGTACAATGTGTATCTCTGAAAGGAAAATTAATACATGCAAAGAGGCAGTTTTTTCCAGCTTGTAACCACTCCTTTTTCTGCAGCAAAAGGAAAGAACAATCCGTAGGAGATGGACTGTAGCAAATTAAGGAAGACACCCCCACAAGGTTGTCAAGGAAACTAAACCAAGTGCGTTTCTCTACAGAGAAGAATCAAGGCTACGGTGGACGTGCCATGGAATATTCTGTGGCAAAAAATGACTAAAATCCCCTCTTGAAAAATCTTTTTAAGAGGCTAAACTTACTTCTAGGCTATTTTATTAAGCACTTCACCTACAGTGCAAGCAGGCAAGCTTGACTTTCTAAACCAAAACCTAAATGGATTCAGCGAGCACCTTCCTAAAAATGAGCCGAGCCTGGGCCCCTGGAAAGGACCGGGAGATTTCCGAAGGGTCTCTTTGGCATATCTCAACATCAAAAGAAGCAATCACGGCCCACAAGTAACGGGCTGGGGGCTGGGGGAAGACATAGAAACTATATTACCACCAACAGCCTTTCCCACATTTTAGATTTTTGTTTTTCAAAATGGAGCCTTTTTTAACATTTTTAAGTGCAAAGGCAACTCTAGGCAAACTAAAGCAAGACCTTAGCCTGACTGAACCATTCAATACTGGAAGAGGACAGAGTGGGCTGCAAAACACACACGCACACATTTTTTTTTTAAGATGTCAACTTGGGAGACGGTTGTAAAAACCTCCCACAAGTAAGTGATAAAGAAGCCCTATCAGGGAGGTGAAATGGCATGCGCTTGGGGAGCCAGAACGAGGGCCACTTTTGAAGAGAAGGCAGGGGCGCCGTGAGGCAGGCGGAAGGCGAGGGAACGGCAGCAGGGTGCGCAGCCCGCACCCCTGGGAGCCGGACGGGTCCCGGGGAGCCCCGGCCGAGCGCGGGAGGAGGCGGGGAGGCCACATCTCCCCTCGGCTCCCTCCCCAGCAAGGTGAGTGAGTCAGGGGGGCCCTGGACAGGTGAGGGCCGCGACCCGGGCCCAGGGCACCCCAGGTGAGACCAGGGGGGCCGGACCGCGGGGCAGGCAGGGGCAGGCGCGCCGGGGCCGGAGCGGGCGCCCGCGGCTCTTACCCGGTGCCGCAGTCCACCACGCAGGGAGGCAGGGAGCCCGCCATGCTCGGCCCACGCGGCCGGCCCGGGAAGCTCCCCCGATCGCCGGCCCGCTCGCCGCCACGCGCCGCCGCCGGGCTCCCGGGAGCCTCCGCAGCACCGCCGCCGGGAGCCCGGATGCTCGCCGCCGGCCCACGTGACGCCCCGCCCACCCCCGCCTGACCAATCACTACGAAGACACGCCCTGACCCCGCCCCCGGCCGCTCGCCATCTTTAGTGCTGGCAGCGGGGCCTCGTTGCCCGTACGTCCCACCTTGCTGCGGGAGAGACCGTGAGCTCTTCTGACTTACCGTGGACTTGACCCCGAATCCTGACTCCTCATCCTTTTAAGTCTCTGCTGAGATGTCACCTTCTCAGGGAAGCTGTCCCTGCTCATCTGCTAGGTGCCCCCTCCCCCCCGCACCTTACTCACTATCTCAACAATCTATTGCTTTGCTTCACAACATTTGGAGCAAATTTATACCGTGTATATATATTTATTTGTACTCCTATAGCAGGCTATAGGCTCCGCTAGATACGGCTCCTGAATGTCTGCCCACTGATGGCAAGGATGCGCAGCACAGTATTTGGTGCATTCATGCTGCTGCTGCTGCTAAGTCGCGTCAGTCGTGTCCGACTCTGTGCGACCCCATAGACGGTCGGACAAGACTGAGCCACTTCACTTTCATTCAGGTCAAATAAGGCCCACATCTAGGAAATTTTTGAGGAACCTAGAAAGAAAAGTAGAAGGTGGGAAGAAAAGAAAGGTGAGGAGTGTGGAGGAAAGCCTGTATAGGGCCCCGAAATAAGCAAGTGAAGCTGCTCAGTCGTGTCCGACTCTTTGCAACCCCGTGGACTGTAGCCCACAAGCCTCCTGCATCCATGGGATTCTCCAGGCAAGAATACTGGAGTGGGTTGCCATTTCCTTCTGTAGGGGATCTTCCTGACCCAGGGATCGGAACCCAGTTCTCACACATTTCAGGCAAACGCTTTAACCTCTGAGCCACCAGGGAAGCACAGGACTCTGAGGCTGGGGGCAAAGGCTCACTTGCCTCCTTTGTCTTTTGCCGAAGCCCTGGCCAACCCCGCTGTTCCGTGGCCCTCATCAGAATTCTGGGGATAAACTCTAGGTTGCAGACAGTCAGCACTGCCACCTCTTTCATTCCCTTAGCACATATTTATCAAGTGCCTACTATGGGACAGGCCTTGCATTAGACGGGGCATGAAACAGTAAGCGGGACATTCATAGTCTTTGCCCCTAAGACTTTTTTTTTTTTAATATTTATTTATTTATTTACTTGGCTGCACCAGGTCTTCATTGTAGCACGCAGGATCTTTAGCTGCACAGAGTTTTAGACCCTGGGACCAGGGAAGTCCCTCTGCCCACAAGACTTTAGAGTCTTGTGAGAGATAGCGGAAGTCTGAGTACCACAGCTAGAGAGTAACCCTTGCCCTCCACTAGAGAAAAGCCCTCACAGCAAAGAAAGCACGGCGTGGCCAAAAATAAATAATTTTTTTTTTAAAGCCAAACAGGGCACCTACACCTGTCTTAGGAGTCAGTGAAGCCTTCTCAGAGCAACGGTGCCTAAGCTGAAACCCAGAGGGTGGATAGAGAAACACTCGATGGTGGAGAGGGTGGGGCGGGAGAGGGTTTCTGGGACAAGGAGGCCAGAGGACCTCAAGACTCATAGACGACCCTGTCACCTTCACCGGGGAAGAAGCCTTAGTGGGATTTGGAACTGGCTAGTAATAAAGGCGGTCCCTTTTCAGGGAGTGTCCCTTTTGCAAAGGACTTCTGGAAATGGCGACCAAGACCAGCAGCTCGTAGCAAGCAAAAGACTTCCTGACTTCAAATGTGTCCTCTCGACCCCACTAACCCTTGACTTTTGAGTGAAGGTGTTTTCGCATGTGGGGAACAGAGATCTCTCTCTTAAGGGGGCAGAGGAGCAACTTTTATTATTCTATATAAAGAAAATCCAGAAATTCCAGGGTAATTCAACCGTTGGATGACATCACTGTGAAAGTACTAGAAACTCGATGGCCTAAAACAACAGATATTTATTGTCTCACGATAGGACAGAAGGTCAAAATCGAGATGTCAGCAGGACCAGTCCTCGCCGAAGCCTCGAGGAGGAGCCCTGGTGTTCCCATAAATCCCTGGTGCTCTCGGCTTATGCATCACTCCAGTCTCTGCCTCTGTCTCAACGCCACGCTCTCCCTCTGCTTCTGCCCCATCACGTGGCGTTCTCTTCCTTTTTAATATTTATTCATGTGGCTGCGCCAGGCTTCCCAGGTGGCTCAGTGGTAAAGAATCCACCCCCCAATCCAGAAGATGCGGGAGATGCGGGTTCGGTTCCTGGGTCAGGAAAATCCCCCAGAGGAGGCAATGGCAACCCCCTCCACTATTCTTGCCTGGGTAATTCCGAGGAGGCTTGTGGGCTCTAGTCCGTAGGGTGGCGGGGAGTCAGAGGTGACAGCGCGCATGCGTTTGGCTGCACAGAGGCTTAGTCCCTGCGTGCGAGATCTAGCTCCCTGATGAGGAATCGAACCAGGGCCCCCGGCACTGGGAGCGTAGAATCTTAACCAGTGCACCACCAGGAAAGTCCCTGGTGTTCTCTTCTTATAAGGACCAGTCACATTGGATTAAGACCTGCCCTAATGACCTCATCTTACCTTGATCTCATCTGCAAAGGCCTTGTTTTCAAATAAGATCCCTTTTACAGGTACTGGGGTAACTACTCCAGCATGTCTTTGAGGGAGACAGTTTAGCTCGTAATAACACCAGCTTATACCAAAAGCAGTCACTGGTGAGGGGGATTGATGCATTTGATTGGCTTAGACAATTAAAACCACACCCTGGGCTGGTGAGGAGCCTCATCATGTCTTCAGAAGCATCTGGTACCCATACCTGAGACGAATGGGGTTTGACAAGCATAAGGGGAATGACTTTCCAGGTGGCGCTAGTGGTAAAGAACCCACCTGCTAATGCAAGAGACAAAAGAGATGCAGATTCGATCTGTGGGTCGGGAAGATCCCCTGGAAGGGGGCATGGCAACCGACTTCATTATTCTTGCCTGAAGCATCCCGTGAACAGAGGAGCCTGGTGGGCTACAGTCTACAGTAGTGAAAGTGTTAGTCACTCAGTCACGTCCGACTCTTTGCGACCCCACGGACTATAGCCCACCAGGCTCCTCTGTCCATGGGATTCTCCAGGCAAGAGTACTGGAGTGGGTTGCAGTTTCCTTCTCCAGGTCTACAGTAGAGTAGTCCACAAAGGGTCGGACGCAACTGAAGCAACTCTTAGCCCGCACGTGGGGAATGACAACGGTTTCCGCCTCACTCGTAATTCTCCTGATAAAACCACATATGGCTGCTCATTCCGTGTCTTTTCACTCCTCTAGCCTCTTCCTTGCTGATCCAGCTGGAGCTCTGCCCCATCTCTGAAGCTCTCCCTCGGCTTCCAGAAAGAATCGTCGCACTCTCCTTTGGACTGAGAGCCTCCTACATCCATCCACGTGTTCGCTTATCTGATGGCATCACAACGGTTGTGCTTCCATCGACCCTGGTACACCAGTCTGAGAGTAGAAGTATGTCTCCGATCATTTTATGTCTTTGGGTTATCAGGCACTCCTGACATTTTGTGGCCACTCAGTGAAAGGTTCTTAAATAAATGGAAGTCATCAGCAGTTGTTAAGCGTCTCAATTACACATAACATTTGTTTTTACTTGCTTTCTTGTCATCATCAAAAGCAAATAAAAGCGAATCTTCCATGTGATTTCTGTGTTAGTGTTTTCACTGTTTTTTTCTATATATCAAAGCATATTCTCTGTTATTCTTCTGAGGTCATAAACTCCTGTGGATCAGAGACAGAAAGCATCCCTTTTGACAAAGGCCGAAACACCCACAGAGAAACAAACCTCCCATTCTATAAGAGGCACTTCAAGTACAATCTCTGTTAATTGCAGGTTTGCTAAGGTTTGCTCCTTCCAATATACTTTGCAAAATTCTACTCTCTCCTTATAGTGAGAGGACTTTTTAGTTGACTTTCCATGGCAGAAAGAGGCTTCTCTTTACTATGTTTCTACCCAACAATGACCTCCTACTCCTCCATCCCCCAACTCCTAAAGGGCCAGAAACGTGGGAACAGGAAGTCTTCCTGTATAGAATTCAGCATCTCTCCCATGGCAGACGACAAGACTGTCTCGTAACTACTCTCCTGAGGTCTGGATAAGCCAGCATCACTCTCCAATGAATCTTTAATAAACATGTTTGATGCTGGTTACAATGCATTTTTATGCATACGAAGACAACTTAAAATAATTAGGACTAACAGAGCTTGTCAATCTAATGGAATTTAGTCAGGGCACACTCAGACAATGTGATCTTCATTTCCTGCATTTAACTAGTCTTGCTGGGCCAAGAAGGAAAAAGAACACAAAAACGAAAGGCTATCCTGAAAAGCTGCCCAGCCAGTGGCTCTGTGAATCTTAAGTTGCAAAGCTGTGGGCAGAAGCGATCAGTGTGTTCTCTGTTGCCATGAGGATGCAAATAGAGAAAGGAGTGCCCCAAAAGTAGGGCCCACTCCTTTGAAAGTAGCTGGCACCCTCCTTTAAGAGGAAGGGCCTGTCATTGCACTCAATGGACCTCCCAGAGGGCTTGGCAACAGTGGGAGAAAATGGTCCAAGCTGGAGCTGATTGGCGGGAGTGCGCTGAGTTGATAACCGACCTAAAACCACAAGACTGGGAAGGAAATCACCAGGAGCTTCCCTGGAGGCTCCAATGGTAAAGAATCTGCCTGCGATGCAGGAGACTCTGGTTTGATCCCTGGGTTGGGAAGAGCCCCTGGAGAAGGGCATGGCAACCTACTGCTGTGTTTTTGCCTGGAGAATCCCATGGACAGAGGAGCCTGGTGGGTTATAGCCCATGAGGTCGCAAAGATTCGGACACAACTGAGCGACTAACACTGACTCTATTCAGATCACTTCTGCCGCTTCTGCCTGCACCCATGGCAGTGACTTCGACCGGAAGACTGGTCCTCCACCGCCTCCTCTCTTGCACTGTCCATTCAGTCTCTTCACACCCCTGATACCTACCCCTCTGCTTTTCTCCTGTATCACTCTTGCTAAACTACTCCGTAGCTACCCACTGGCCAACCTATCTCCATGCTTTCCCCAGCCAAGACATCTCTGAGGTGAGTTGTGCTGCTAGGAGAAGCAACCTGGTGAAACCCAGGACCTCTGTCCCTCACGTCTGTCTCCTTTCCCCACAATCTTCCGCGACTCCCTCTTATTGGAGACGCTGATCCCAGCCCTCAGGTGGCATTCGAGGTCCTCCATGATCTGCTCCCAAGTCACCTGCTTTGTTTTTTTCAGCTTGGCTGCACGGTCTTAGCTGTGGCACTGGGGATCTCTGTGACGTCAGGCAGGATCTTTGAGTTGTAGCATTCGAACTCTTAGCTGCAGCATGTGGGATCTAGTTTCCTGACCAGGAATTGAACCCAGGCCGCTGTCACTGGGAGTCTTAGCCAATGGGCCAGCAGAGAAGTCCCCCAAGTCACCTTTCTAGTCTCATCTCACGAGACATCCTTGACACATCTGGGCGCAACGGACGACAGACCAAACCCTCTCTATCGTCTGGTCTTCACGCAGGCTCTGCAGTCTAGAACATTCTTCTTTGCCTACCCCATGCTCTCCACCCTTGCTGATTCTGTTCAGAGCTCACTCATCCTTCCAATTTCAGCGCAAATCCACTTTATCTTCTCATTCAGGACAGGTGCATCTTCGTGCCTCTCATCAGAATCAAGCACCTATTCTGTCAGCCTCTACAGCTGAGGTCTGGAGAGATGCACTCTAATGAGGTCTTCTGTTCTGCCAAACAGTATTATGGTTTTATCTGGAACTATTTCCCAGCTACTTCTTAGGGAGAAGACTGGATGACTGCAATAGCTCACAAAAGCATTTTCAGTCATAATCCCAAGAGGGAGGTATTATGAAAACCTCTCTTAATCAAATAAGGAAACCAAGGCTTGTACTTTTCAATTAAGATATGTGCTTAGTCACTCAGTCCTGTCCAACTCTTTGCGACCCCATTGAGTGTAGCCCACTAGGCTCCTCTGTTCATGGGGATTCTCCAGGCAAGAATACTGGAGTGGGTTGCCATGCCCTCCTCCAGGGAATCTTCCCGACCCAGGGATCAAATCCAGGTCTCCTGCATTGCAGGCAGATTCTTTACCAACTGAGCCACCAGAGAAGCCAGTAAAAGTTTAATTTTGTTCTGGGCACTTTCTTTAGGCCCTCTCGAGAAAATAGGGAGATGCTAAAGTGTTCAAAGCCAGCATCTGGTAAGCGGAGGTTCAGTGTATGTTAGAGCCAGAAGGAATCTCAACATTCAGTCCTTCAGAACAACTCTGTTCTTTGAGAATTTCAAATCCATTTTGAAATTTTTTGAGCTCTTCACCTTGAAGGTCTTCTATTTCCAGTAACAAATGCCCAAGGACTCCCATTAGGCAATCACTATATGTTCTCGAGCCTGAGTAGCATCCAATAAAAATCGAATTCTTCTGCCAATGGGAATGAAACTGCTGAGTAGTAGAACTGGACGCCAGGCAATCTGGACAGGACGTTCTGCCAAGAGCTTGGCCCAAATGCTTCTTGCCATTGTGCAATCTCACAAGCAACAGGTTTTGGAGGAGTTGCCTTCCCAGGGCCTCCCCTTTCCTTACTGATGTTCATTCTAGAAGATATTTTAGAAGCATCACAGCACACACACAGTTTTTAGAAGCATCACAGCACACACTTATTAATATAAGAGAATAAAGGCAGCAAGACTGTACCATTTCAACTTATCTTCACTGGATATTGACTTGGTCCCTTTGGGCAGGAGAAGATGTGCAGGGAAACTTATAGAATTTCCACCTGAGGGGCTTCCCTGGCAGCCCAGTCCAGTCCAGTCCAGTTCAGTCGCTTGGTCGTGTCCAACTCTTTGTGACCCCATGGACTGCAGCACCACAGGCCTCCGTGTCCATCACCAACTCCCAGAGCTTGCTCAAACTCCTGTCCATTGAGTTGGTGATGCCATCCAGCTGTCTCGGCCTCTGTTGTCCCCTTCTCCCCTGCCTTCAATCTTTCTGAGCATCAGGATCTTTTCAAATAAGTCAGCTCTTCATATCAGGTGGCCAAACTATTGGAGTTTCAGCTTCAGCATCAGTCCTTCCAACAAATATTCAGGACTGATCTCCTTTAGGATGGACTGGTTGGATCTCCTTGCAGTCCAAGGGACTCTCAAGAGTCCTTCTCCAACTCCACAGTTCAAAAGCACCGATTCTTTGGCACTGAGCCGGCAGTCCAGTGGTTAAGAATCCATGCTTCCTGGGTTTGATCCCTGGTCCGGGATGATTCCACATGCCAGGGAACAACTAAGCCCGTGCACCGCCACTGCTGAGCCCATTCTCCTAGAGCCTGTGCTGCACAAGGGAAGCCACCATAAAGAGAAGCCCAAACACCAAAACTGGAGAATAGGTCCTGCTTGGTGCAACTAGAGAAAGTCCGCACAAAGTGATAATGACTCAGTGCAGCCAAAATAAATAAACAAAAATAAACTAATTTTTTAAAAATTTAAAAAGAATCCATGCTTCCATTGCAGGAGGCACGGGTTCAATCCCTGGTCAGGGAACTAAGATCCCTCATGCAGGGAAGCCTAAAAATAAATTTTAAACAAAAAGAGTTTCTATCTGAGCAGTAACAGATAAGAAGGTGCAAAGTGAGAACACGTGCCTGCTGAATTTGTCTTTTCATCTGGCCGAAACTCTGGTTGCACAATGTGTACCTGAAAACTGGACACAGCATCACAGTGTTTCCAGTCTTATCTCACTGGTTTTTGTGCTTCTTACTTATCAAGCTGCAAGATGAATTCAAGGCAGGAGTAGTTTGCAGAAAAACATTTGCTCTCTGTGTTCCCAGTAATTATAACTGATAACAAATAGCTATCAGTTAAAATAAAAATTACATCATATTCTTAATCCAGATATTTTTGGTTGTAATAGTTTGTGCCAACAGAAAATGTATAAAATTAATTTTGCTTGTTTATTGACGTATGTAAAGAGTCTAAATTTTGAGGTCTTTCAGAACTGTGTCTAAATCTCATCTCAGGAACTTAAATATGTTTCTGCACAGGTTACTTAATGTCTCTAAGCTTTCATTGCCCTATCTGTAAGGAGGGGTTTTTCTGAGTTTTCAAGTTAGCTTATAAAAATACCAGGCATTATAACATGGAAAGTGTTCAGTATCATTCCTCTCCTGATTCTCAGAGGCTTCTTTCCCTTGATTAGTAATTCTCTTAAACTTAGACTCTTGTGGCCACATCACACAGCTCCAGTCCAGCTATTTGGGCTATAACTAAGGGATAAAAAGGACTGACCTGCCCTCAGTAATGCTTAAGATTTGAGACATTGTCCATTAGTGGAGATGAGCTTTGTTGACTCATTCATGTCTCCTAACAGCTCTCCCTTGTGACCAAGGACACTTCATTGTCATGGTGCTAAAGATTTTATGATTCAAAGCTAAATAGTCTTCAATGGTGAGAAGTACAGACTTTGAAGCCAAACTCCCTCAGTGTGGATTTCAGCTCTGATTTTATGCATTTATTAGCAAGTTCCTGGTGGTTCAGTCAGTAAAGAACCCGCCCGCAGTGTAGGAGACCTGGGTTTGATCCCTGGGTGGGGAAGATCCCCTGGAGGAGGGCATGGCAACCCACCCCAGTATTCTTGCCTGGAGGATCCCATGGACAGAGGAGCCTGGCGGCCTACAGTGCATGGCGTCTCAAAGAGTTGGACACAACTGAGCAACTAACACTTGTACTTGTACCTTTTAGATGCTGACAGCGGGCTAAGTGATTGGGGTCTAAAGATGAACACCTGTGAGGAGGGGGTGTAGACATGTTAGTCTTTGAACATGCTAGAATCGAGTGGGTACAATGTAGGGAGCACCCAGGAGAGAATGATGCATTCTGATCAGGAGAGCCAGTACAAGCTCCACCGAGAAAGAGACATTTAACAATGAAACAGAGAAAAGAGGGAAAGGAGGAACAGCATTTGCAAAGGCACAGAGGCTTATTTCAGGAAATGACTAGTCCAGTATGAGTCAATGCGGGATGCAGGGACTGAGATGAAGCTGGAAAGAAGAGTTTGAAATTAAACTGAGGAAAACCTTCAGCACTATTACGGGGCATTGTAGTTTATTCTAGACAATATAATATGCAAAGTGTTTTGGGAGGACAGTGTGTGTGTGTGTGTGTGTGTGTGTGTGTGTCTGGTGTACGTGTCTGGGAAAAATAGGGAGGAGGAGATGGAATGCAAGGATATCAACTAGGGAACCAACGAAGCAATTAAAACAGGATCATGACGGCAGTAGGGATAGAAAAGACATTGCGGTGGTAGAAACAAAAGCCCTCAGGGGCCAGCTGGATTTTTCAGTGAGGAAGAGGAAGACAAAAAAATCACTATATTTAGTTTGGATGGTTCTGTGCATCATGAAGCCGTGAACTGAGACCAAAGCTCAAAGTTCCCTTTGAGGCACTTCCTGACATCCAGGAAAAGATGCTCGAGAAGCAGTTAGAAGTGCTGGTCGGGAGCGGAGCGGAGCGGGTATGCAGTCTTTTTTGCTCCAGTACTGTAGAAAGGGCATCACTAATTCCCTGTTCTGTTTGGAAGGGGCGCCATGGGTCGTTGGGCTATTCATCTTGGTCTCTGCCCATGACACAGGAATATAGAAATAGAAATGTCAAGACTCTTCCTGCTGCCCCGCAAGCCTCCTCTCTCTGGCTATCTGTCTGGCTCTTTCACTGTCATATCTCTGGCACGCATCCCAGTTTCAAGTCTTTGGTTCCATTGTCTCATAAATTTATTTGTACTTGTCAGATCACGTGTCCTGAATTTTGGCTTGGACAAGGTGAGAACTTGAGTCATCAGTGGTCCGTCACCCACACACCCTGTCACTGGCCTGCGTGTATTGCTTGTGTTCCACACAAATACATCAACAATCCCTGACTTGGTCACTGAACAAGCACATACCTTATCAGAGGTCCCAGTTTTTACCAGAGTCAGTCTACCTTACAACTATCTTTTTTTTTTTAATCCAGGGGCTCTTAGAAAAAAAAAAAAAACTGGCTTAAGGAATGGAAGAAGGAAGAGGTGATGAAGACAACAAGATCAGTTTAAGAGAGATGTTGTCGTTCAGCCCCTCAGTTGTGTCCGACTCTGCAACCCCATGGACTGCAGCATGCCAGGCTTCCAGTCCTCCACTATCTCGCAGAGTTTGCTCGAACTCATGTCCATCGCGTCAGTGATGCCATCCAACCATCTCGTCCTCTGTTGTCCCCTTCTCCTCCTGCCTTCAGTCTTTCCCAGCACCAGGGTCTTTTCCAATCAGTTGGCTCTTTGCATCAGGTGGCCACGGTATTGGAGCTTCAGCTTCAGCATCGGGACGATCCCAGGTCAAACTTCCAAATGAAGTTGGCCTGCCTCAAAGTATCTTCCGTCATAAAAGTATTAGGTAGGAAATCAGATGGGGCACCAATCAGCCCCGTCATTCTCAAAACGGCGTTGTAAGAAGGGCATCATTAATATCTCAGTGCTTGCAATGCTCTCTGACTCATTGCCTGAAAATCTAGATTCCATTTCTTCAAAACGGTAAACAGCTCTGGGAAGGTTAAGGGCTCACAGATCATCATAAATTAGTGGCTGTTTTCCTGAGCCAGCTATTGAGGAAATGGGATATTCGACACAGGGTGCAGAAGGCAAGGGTGCAGAGGGGAAGAGGACTGTTGGTTTTTTTAAGGTTTGGACAGCTGCCAGAGGCGCTGACTAGTTCATGACTACCGCAGGAAGAGAGTAGTACTGAAGCAGAAAACCTCACAGAACTGTGGAGCAAGGGCTTAAGGCAGCCTGAGAGCTCTTGGACTTGTCCCCCTACCCTCCCCGCCCCCTGACCCAGGGAGAACAACCCCGCAGTAGAGCAGATTGTGCCAGGCTCCGTCCTCATCTGCAAAGCCTCCACTCTGGGATGCAAATCTAAGAGCATACATTGCCAGCAACACAATAATAGCACTTTACAGGGGAATCAAATAGAACCTCTGGGTTTCCCAGATGGGGCAGTGGTAAAGAATCCACCTGCCAATGTAAGAGATGCAGGTTCAGTCCCTGGGTCAGGAAGATCCCCTGGAGGAGGAAATGGCAACCCACTCCAGTATTCTTGCCTGGAGAATTCCATGGACAGAGGAGCCTGGTGGGCTACAGTCCAGGGGGTCGAAAAGAGTCAGACACACCTGAGGGACTGAGCGCGCACACACACAAACAGAAGATCTACTGTTCTTTATATGTCCTGAGTCCAAACAACTGAATGTGAGATGCACTTTGGGAACTCCATCCACGTTGACACTGGGAGTTGCCTAATAAATAAAATAGCTAGTATTTTTAAATTGTATTTCATTGAAGTATAATTCATTTTCAATATTGTGTTAATTTATAATGTACAGCAAAGTGATTCAGTTACATACATACATGCACACACACACACATATATGCTTTCCTTTTCACATTCTTTTCCATTATATTTTATCACAGGGCATTCAATATTGAAAAATAGCTGACATTTTTTTAAAACTTACTAGTCACTGTGCTAAATGCTTTACATGGGTAATTTTATTTAATCTCTAGGATAGGTCCAGGAGGTTGGTGTTATTGTTATTAGCTCATTTTATAGGCAGGAAAGCAGGCTTAGAACTAAGTGGTAGAGCCAGGGTTCAGAGGCAGCAATCAGACTCCAAAACCACGTGCTCCTCAAGCAAGACACTAGTGGTCAGTGACCGTCACTGGCTTTCATTCCGGAAAGGAGAAAAACTTGTCCATCACCAGGGCAGTTCTGGGCATTATCTTCACAGGAGGCTGTGTGAGGAGCAATTAAAGACGGAGATCTTGAGCCAAGTGGACTTGGGATCAAGTTCAGATTCTGCCCCTTACAATCTGAGTTACACTGGACAAGTTTCGCATTCTCTCTGAAACTTAATGCCTCCATCTATAAAACAGGGGGGAACAAGTCAGCCGTACAGAGACAGTGGGAAGGCTTAATCAGCTGGCGAGACAGGACCTGGAACTTCGTAAGCACTCAGGAAAGGCTGACGGCACCCCTGCTTTGGCGGGAGGTGTGTAAGCGCGGCGGTACCTGCAAACACGCAGCATCTACGAAGAAACTGCAAGGGTTTCACTGAAGCTGGAGTCAGCTCATGCCTCCTGGTTCTTAGAACCCCCTCCTCCACCAAGTAATATACAAGCAGACAAAAGATCAGAAGCATTTTTACACAGTCTTTACTAACTTCTCTGGTTTCTCACTGGTTTGAAAAAAAAAATCCACTTGCAATGCAGGAGATGTGGGAGACGCGGGTTCAATCCTTGGGTCAGGAAGATCCCCTGGAGGAGGAAATGGAAACCCACTCCACTATTCTTGCCTGGGAAATCCCATGGACAGTGGGGCCTGGTGGGCTACAGTCCATGGGGGTCACAAAACGTTGAACACAACTGTGCGTGATCGCATAGCAGTAGCCACCCTCATAGCGATGCAGTTTTATTCGTAACCCTACAGTTGACAGGAGAGAAAACTGATGTAAATTCTCAAGCTCAATTGGTTGGGCTGAGATCCATCAGAAGGTTTAAAAAAAAAAAAAAAAAAAAAGTCTTGTAGTTGCATTTGCTATTTTGACCGCCAGGGGGCATGCAAGATCTTAGTTCCCCCACCAGGGATTGAACCCATTCCCCGCTACAGTGGAAGCAGAGTCTTAACCACTGAACTGCCAGGAAAGTCTCATGCCTTTGCTATTTTGTCCATGGGATAGAAGGCCCTGGAAAATAAGGGAGGAAACACAAAAGATAACAAGATATTCCAGAGACCTTTCCATGGATTTTTATGGTTACGCACGTGGTTTAGTTGCCCAGGCTCCTCTGTCCATGGGATATATCGGGCAAGAACACTGGAGTGGGTTGCCATTTCCTTCTCCAGGGGATCTTCGCGACCCAGGGGTTGAACCTGGGTCTTCTGTATTGCAGGTGGTCTCCTACACTGTAGGCGGACTCTTTCCCAGCTGAGCCACCAGGGAAGCCCGTGCTTGTGTGTGCCCGTCCTAAATCGCTCAGTTGACAAGCCCTGCTCCACCACTGACCAGCTCTGCTGTCTTGGACAAATTCCTTAACTTCTGGTTTCAGTTTCCTCGTCTGCAACTTTGGAATATGGAAATGCCCTCTTTACACAGATGGAAAAGTTACATGGCCAGCCAGCATTTAATAGCTCCTTCCACTGTTCCTCCGCACAGACGCACTGGGCTCCAGGGACGGGGCGATGAACGGAAAGCAACAGGACCCTTCGGCAGAGAGTTTATTAGTCTCCCCTAAAGAAAACTGGGGAAGGACGTTTCTCAGGAGTGGGATCAATGGAGAGATGTGAGAGTGTTAACGATGCTGGAGACGCTTCAAGTCTACCTTGTTTGAACCTAAACTTCAAGAGCCCTCTGAAGATGCATTGTCATCACTTTACCGAGGAGGGAGCCAAGTTCCAGAGGGGGAAAGAAGCTGTCTAAGAGCCGTTTAATTTTCAAATACCTGAGGTTTCTGCAGGACCTTTGATGCTAATTTTCTCATTTTGCTATTAGTCTCTCATTTAAATGCTTTCTTCTCTGCTATCACCCTCTGTGTTTTGTTTTTGTTTTTGTTTTTCAGTCTTCTAACTTCATTGAAGCTTTCAGTGGCTAAATCAAGATCTCTCTTGGTAAATGTTATGTTGCAATTGAAAGTACATGGATTATTTTCAAGTCACTTTCAAATATCTACTGATTTCTAACGTAATTCTGCAGTGATAAGAGAACAGATTTGGTACGGTTTCAAAACCTTTAGACCATGACGTTTTTGCCCTTGCTTTGTGTCCCTGGATATGTTCCAGTGCCTCCTAGTCTATAGTTTATGGGAACTTGAATAGAATTTCTGTCCTACTACTGTGTGAAAACTGTATTAATCTTAATTATGTTGAATTGGTTCATAGTGCTTTTCAGTTCTACTTTATCGTTCTACAACTCTGTATTTCCATTCTATTGACTTTTGAGGCTTTGATACTGAAACTCCAGTTAAAAATCTTTATCTACTTAAAATGTAATTGTAATATATAGTGGAACTATATGTAACTTTGTTCTGTATCTTCCTAGTTTCCTGTCAATGTGTTTTCATACTTCCACAATTTAAAAAAGAAAACGAATTTGTCCAAGAGCACAAGGCTGGCGAACAACACAGTAGGAATTTGAAGAGGTCCCTCCCATCACACTCTGCACAAGCCTGGTACATCTTAGCAAATGTATTTTTGCATTTTTTCCAGATTGGTATTTGGCATTAATAAGGAAAGGTTAACTCCAGCTATAGAGACTCAGAGTCAGCTGAGGGTACAGAGCAGAAGCCAGTCCAGGGGAACTGGTCTCCAAATGCTCGGTTATACGCTGCTCTGAGGAAGCTGGGCTTTCCCTGTGTATATGTGTTTCTGTGTGTGCGTGTGTATACACGCACATACACATAGTTCTGTGTATATGCTACTGCATTAATATTATTCTCAAACATAAATGAATAAAATAAGTCATATTTTTAAAGAATTCTCATTCATCTATTAATGGAACAAAACACACTTTACTTTGTGACTATGCTTTGTGATTCTGGATTTCACAAGATCTTGATCTGACACTAATGCAGTCATTCAAAGTCTGTTATCACATTTGGTTTCCTTCTGTGTTCATTTCACTACTAAACCTTGCCTCTCTTGCTGAAAAAGATACTTCACGAAAGCTGAGAAATGAATAGCTCCTCTTTATTTGCTGGTGTGTGTATGGGTGGGGGGCAGTGATTTCCAAGCCACATGGCTTGCAGGATCTTAGTTCCCCCAGCAGGGGTCCCTGGACCCTTGTGAAAAGCCAAGTCCTCACCCTGGACCACCAGGGAATTCCCCTGAACAGCTAGCCGCTCTTTAAACTCAAGGATTCTTTGAAGTACTCTGGGATGAAATAACCAATGAAATGAAGTGTGGTACAATACATTTAAGGGTCATTCCCCATCTCATTACAAAACTTCTGTGAAGATCGAACAACTTAAGATAATACATGGTGTGTGTGTGTATGTGCATTATATATATATATATGTAATGAGATATTACTCAGTTATTAAAAAAAAACCAACAAAAATAATGTCATTTACAGCAAACTGGATGGAGCTAGAGATTTTCATACTAAGTGAAAAAAGCCAAACAGATAAAGACAAATATTATATGATATCACTTATTTGTGAAAAAAAATTTTTTAATGATACAACTAAACTTATTTACAAAAGAGAGATAGACTCACAGACATAGGAGATAAACATGGTTACCAGAGGGGAGAGCAAAGGGTAGAGAGAGAGATAAACTAAGAGTTTGGGATTAACGTATACACGTGACGGGACATAAAACAGATGAACAAAGACGTGCAGTATAGCACAGGGAAGGGTACTCAACCTCGTATAATAAACTGTAATGTAAAAGTCTATGAAAAAGAATTTTTATGTGTGTGGGTGTGTATAACTGAGTCCCTTTGCTGTACACTTGAAACTAACACGACATTGAACATTAACCATACCTCAATAAAAAATGATTAAAATGTTAATAAATTGTAAAACAATAATACAATGTATGAAGCCACTTAAGCCCGTGCAGGTAACCTGCCGTCTTCACCCAGTGCCGAGAGCAAGGAGCCACGAGGAGGCTGTGTCAGCACCTTGGGGTGGTCATGAGCAGCTGCAGTGCTGACCTGTGTCCACCAGGCTCTCAGATATGAGCAAAGCTTTGCTTGCGTCTTTTTATATAAAATGTTAACAGATCCGATCAGAATTCTGCTTTCCCTGCAGCCTCATGAACTTTCTTACATATACCCAGCTTGGCTGTCCGAGCTCCAGGGAGGTGACAAGCCCTCCATGCGCTGCGAAGGGCCCCTGCACCAAGCCTCGGGCTTGTCACCCAGCAGGTGCCCCTGAGCAGGTGCCAAACCCCAAGCCCTGACCGCAGAGCCCCAGGTCTCCGCCCCTGGCCCCAGGTTGCAGGTGTGATGGCAACTAAGCCAAGCCCTCGCCCCACCCACTGAGGAAGAGGGGATCCCAGTGATGTTTTATTTTGCTTTGTGTTGTTTTCTCATTAACTCAGGGGTAGCACAGAACCAAACTAAAAGGCTACAGATGTTTGATTCTGCAGTTGGACCTGGCCATTTTATAGGGAGTGCCTTGCAGTAGTGGGGCTTCCCTGGTGGCTCAGCTGGTAAAGAATCTGCCTGCAATGCTGGAGACCTGGGTGTGATCCCTGGGTTGGGAAGATCCCCTGGAGAAGGGAATGGCTACCCACTCCAGTATTCTGGCCTGGAGAATTCCATGGAGTCCGTGGGGTCACAAAGAGTCGGACACAACTGAGCAAATTTCACTTTCACTTTGCAGTAATAAGTGATGGAGAAAATCATTTTCAATGTCCTCTCTTGGTTTTTGAAATATGGGACCTTAAGCAAAGCACATAGCCTCCAGAGATCACTACCTCATTAGTGAGATGAAGGGATTAGACCAGGTGATCTTCTCAAAAAAATCTTAATTGTATGAAATGAAAAACGAGGCCAAGGACTTCCCTGGTGGTCCAGTGGCAAAGACTCCAGGGTCCCAGGGTTCCAACCCTGGTCAGGGAACTAGATCCCACATGCAGGCAACTAAGAGTTCACATGCTGTAACTAAAAGAGATACCGAATGCCACAACTTAAAAAAACAAACAAACAAAAAAGATCCTGCATGCAACAGATAAGATCAAATAAATTTTTTTTTAAGTTTTTAAAAAAGAGTCCAATGCAAATTATCTCTGGGAATGTAGTATCTTTCATACATTTTATTTGCATCTTCTTAATCCTTTTTTTTTTTTTAAGCTAAGAGAAACTATTTAATACTTTTCTACAATCTTTTATCCACTGACTTTAGTCCCAGCTGCCTTTCAGAACTTAGGATTTGGGGTTTTAGAAAGGAAACGGCGCGAGTGTAGCCCATCGGTAACAGCAGCAGGGGCCAGAGCAGCACTGTAATCAGTCGCGTTAGCGCTTCTGCAGCAAAACACAGGAGTGCTCACTCTAAGTAGGATACAGACTAAAAATAGTTTCACATTGGTTCAGGTAGGGTTTTACGGCCAAAAATTTTGCCACATACCAAACAAAAGCCCTTCTGTTTTCAGAGCCCTTTTGAACTTCAGAACTGCCCCAGGGGATCCAGCCCCAAGGTGTGTCCTCACTCTTACTAACCCCTATGTAATCATTGTGTGTGTGGGTGTGATGTAAATCAACCTATTAGTAAAACCCAAATGTTCCTCAAGCTACCAGGACCCACTTGCATTATTCAGAATTTAAAGGCCAAAAACTCACTAAAATTGAAATGCCCCATACTCGTTCTAAGCTCTTCTCGTAGTTAACCTCTATTGTCGAAGAAAATTCAAGTTGGCCTGACAAAGAGTGTCTTTTACAAAATCAGCATTTGAGATCTTTGCCTCTGGCTTTCTGAACATTTTCAGAATTAGAACTAAGTAGACTGAGGCTTCCCAGGTGGCATAACGGTCAAGAATGCGCCTGCTAACGCAGAAGACGCAAGAGACACAGGTTTAATTCCTGGGTCGGGAAGATCCCCTGGAGAAGGGTGTGGCAACCCACTCCAGTATTCTTGCCTGGAGAATCCCCATGGACAGAGGAGCCTGGCGGGCTCTAGTCCACATATTGAATGGGGGTCGAAAAGAGTGGGACTCGACTGAGCGTCTTTCCACGCACACACGCCCCCATCCCTTGTTCATAATGAAAGTGAGCGTTAAGGTTGTACATGTCTGAACACAATCCTGGTAGAAGGGAACGTTTGAGCCAAGACCTGCTATTCCTTGGCTCACTATTGGCAGGCAGTAATGAAAGCAGAAATTATGGGACAGCTTCGTCCAGAAGAAGAGGATAAGATACTTCTTGTTTATCTCTGTCCACAGTTACTTCAGGTTGGTTTTGCTCCATCTGAGTGAGATTGCTGTTGACATATTGAATTTCTGAAGGCAGTTTGCATTAATGTCATGCTAGAAACTTGGAGAATGTTAAGATGCTGAAGACATTAGTTATTAGGAATCAAAAACGGGGCGAGCTGGAGCTGATAAATATACTGCCTGTGTATAGAAAATGAGGGCAAAGTATGTCTAGAGATTATAGACCAGCCTACTTAATTTTTTTAAGTTATCTTAAGGCAGATATAAAGTATATAAAGCTATATTTGTTATTGTTTAGTCACGAAGTCATGTCCTACTCTTTGCAAGCCCATGGACTGTAGCCTTTCAGGCTCCTCTGTCCACGGGATTCTCCAGGCAAGAATACTGGAGTGGGTTGCCACCCCCTTTTCCAGGGGATCTTCCTGACCCAGGAAGGGGGAGACCCATGTATTTTAACTGACCATTTGTTACAACAATCTGGTCTCACAAATATTAGAAGGCAGCAGGATGAACTAGGTTAATTATCCATTATTTTCACTGTATTTTCTCAGGTCCCCTTCAAATGAAAATCTTAATGATTTTAAACTCTCACCCCACTGGCTCTTCAGAAGAAGAGAAAGGAAAAGCCTTAATCAAGATGTGTAACCATGTAGGGGTCATTTATCCCCCCCTCCCCTTACCTTATGTTGCTGTGACATCTAGAACAGATACGTACCCAGAGGCGTTACATATATGTACATATATATAATACACAAATATATATACTATATGTATTAGAATTTTATATATTTTATATTCATATCTGGTGATGACTATGTTACTCAAAATATAAAACTTAAATGCTTCATGAAAATCAAAATATTGCATGTCTTTTTCTTCACTACATCTAGCAATTAAAACAGTCACTCCATTGGAGAAGAAAGTTAAAAAGGACTGACAAGTCTTCTTCTCATGATCCTGCTTTATAATTGATTGATTGATTGCTGTCAGCCATTGATATCACTCTCCTGCCGGTCAATGTCTTAGGTGGATACGTGGAAAATTAGAAGATTTGATTCGTTAACATGACTCCTTTACTTACAAGGGTATAAGTAAAATTCAACTAAAATAGCACAGTGTTTCCTTAATTGAAGAGGCACCATCAATTTCTGCTTTAAATTAAGTGTTTAGGAAATTTAATGAGTGAAAAAAATGATACCTGGGGACTTCCCTGGTGGTCCAGTGGCTAGGACTCTGCCCTCCCAATGCAGGGGAACCAGGTTCAATTTCTGCTCAGGGAACTAGATACCCCATGCTACAACTAAGACCCAGACCAGCCAAGTAAATAAATAAAACTTGTAAATGATACCTTCTAACTGAATAGAAAACTTAAGTGCAGGTAGTGTGTGATAAATCACTTCAGTCATGTCTGATTCTTTATATATACATAATATATATTCTATAATAATATAATGTATAATATATATAATAATATATATATAATATAGTATATATATTAATCCCAAACTCCTAATTTATCTCCCCCTCCCTCCCGGCAGCCATGAACATGCTTTAGAAACCAGTGATGCACTTGTCAAATTTTAAGCTTTTGTAACTGGTGCCTATCACTGTGCAGAAAACAAAATCAGTGCTCAATCAACAGTTGAATAATGGATTGGTTATTACTGGCCAGCCAGCCAAGCTGCTTCAGGAAGCCCTAGCAAGACACAAATTCAGTACAACTTACTTTTAAACATTTTACTGTCAACACCAGTACCAAGTTGCCGATTTTGTTTAAATTTCCAAGTCAACCTTGCAACGAGTCTTCACAGGAGAGTCAAACACAAGATGCATCTATTCAACTGGGTCATGGGCCAAAATGGGCAGGATTAAGTCAGAGAGAAACAAGCTGCTGCTGAAGTGTGGGTGGAAGGCTATTCTTTCCACTGATAGCAGCTAACATCAGTAGAGAAGAGACAGGAGCAACTGGCAGTCATGTAGGGGCCATGGGAGGGACCTCATTTAGCAGTGGAATCTTTTTCCATTAAGGTCAGCTTGACTCTAGCTGTTGACCAGAGAGATTTTTTCTTATATCAAGGCTTTTGCTTCTTTGATTTCCCAGTTCTTAACTTTTTAAAGCCAATCACCATTAAAATTCTAGCTCTCCTCTATGGTAATATTTAAACCAAATTTTTCCGTAAAAAGAAGAAGCTGTAAATTCGAAACTGCTTGAGATTTGATGTCCATTCAAAGAAAATTTCTTCCTCTTCCCTTGTCATCTTTCCTCTGCACCTCATTCTTCCTGTCCTTACCTCCTATTACCTCTAGTTCTTAGGGTCCAATGTAAAAAAGAATTTTTTTTAAGCAATTGCTTACGATAATTAAGAGAGAATTTTAGCATCAGCCTCTACCAGAAGCAGACAGAAGGCTGGGGCTCTTCTGCTACTTACTTGACCTTGCAGGATTTCAGCGACCCGGGTCAATTCACACATCCTTGCTATCAGCAGAGGGGGCTAACTGTCTCCCTGTCTACCTGAAGGGATGATTGGGAGGGCAAGCGAGATAATACATAGACGTTTGGATGAAATGAGAAGAGTAACACAAACGTCAGGTGCTCTGATGAATAATTCATGAACAGAAACTCTAATATTCTCTAACCAGAGAAAACTGGTCTTGGATTTTTTTTTTTTTTAATTCCATTTAGTCTTATTACAACATGGCCTTCACTAAAACCTGGAAATGTAAGGGTGGCTCATTCTCAACAAGTTGTTTGCATGCAAGGCACTCAAAAGTAAAGACTTAATATGTCAACAGAGACAATTAACTCACGGGTAAAGCTTATTGTACAACATCAAAAAAAAAAAAGTTAGTACAAAAGGCTTTCAGTAATCGTCCCTGTGGAAGCCTTTGGGAAGGTGCTGATGGCCGTGGGGAATCAACAATCGTTTAACAGGATTTGATGACATCAGTGTGAGTCACGCTAGTGTGTGAAACTAGCATGAGGTCATTTTAAGCTAATCAGATGGGTGGCTGGAGAAAGGTGCCATTCACTATTTATTACCTCCACCGGCAACAAAAGGACTGGATTTAGCTAATGGAAACCAAGGGCTTAATGAATCAGGCTAAATGAGGAGGGTGGTGGTAATTGTGTCATTAGAGCACTAATATTAGGAATCTGTCTACCTCTCCTATCGGCCCTAAGGCCACTCTTCCAAAGGTGATTCTGTGGTCATTTAAAAAGCTTTCTGCTTTCAGGGGTAGAGCTTTTCTTATTGCAGTCCCTGAAAATTCTGGGTTACTGGGAGTTTGTTCTGGGTCACTGGGAATGTTCGTTATGGCTCTGTAAAAATGTTGGTGATGTCCACCAAATTCTCTTTAAATGGCTGGTGTCTAATCAGCCAGTTGATGTGATGACATTAAAAAAAAAAAAACACTAAAGCTGATTATATTGAATGGTTTCTGGAAACCTGTCTCCTTTTCTTACTGTGCCATTGCATCAGACAAGCACACACATTATTGCAATTCAAGCGAGGTGCCCTAAAAGGCATATAAAGGGCTGTGGGGAGGTGAGACCTGAGGATCGAGACTCTTCATCTCTGAATGGTGGGTCAGGACCTGCTCTTCACAACAGCTCTCACAGACACTCGTAAGACAAGCTGAAATAGGGACAAGGGGAAGAGTCAAAAGGCTAGATGACATAAGACTGAGAAAATTGGTATGAGGGCTGGAAGAGATTTTATAAGATGATATAGGTAGGGGGTGGTGGTTTAGTCATTTAGTCGTGTCCAACTTTTTGCAACCCCATGGGCTGTAGCCTGCCAGGCTCCTCTGTCCACGGGATTCTCCAGGCAAGAAGAGTGGAGTGGGTAACCATTTCCTTCTCCAGGGGATCTTCCTGACCTGGAGCTCGAACCTGACTCTCCTGCACTGCACGAGGACTCTTTACCTACTAAGTCACTGCGGAAGCCCCCGTAGATAGAGTAGGAAAAGCAATAAAAAATTAAGAACTTCAAATTTCAGTTTGAGTATATGGGAAAGAAGTGAAATCAGAAACCAAAATGAAGAAGCGAGGGAGGAGGCATTCTGAGGAGGGGAAAAGATGACTTGGGTTTCTGGAAATGCTGTCTGAAAAGGTGCAGACACCCAGGAAGAGAGAAGACGGAAAGGCAAGGACCTAGAGCCAGAATGCAACCTGCCCACTGCTGCGATGCTCAGACTCGGAGCGGGCGGGGGGCAGGAGTGGCGAGGGCCCAAAACCTGGGCTACCAATTCCTGGATGCAGAGAAGGCAGCCAGCAACGGGATAAAACGTGGCGGGAAGCAGTGGCTCAAACCTGAGCACCCATCAGAATCACCCCAAGGGTGTGTTCTGAGGGATTGCTGGGCCCACCTCCCAGAGTTTCAGATTCAACAGGTCTGGGGTGGTGGGTCTAAAAATTACATTTCTAACCAGTTTCCGGGTGCTGATCTGGGGACCACACTTTGAAAACCACTAGTGTACAGGAAGAAGCAGAAGCTTTACGTTTAGAAGGATTTGAGGTCAGTTTCCAACCCCATCAAGTTAGCTAACCTCTCTAAGCTTCAGTTTTCTCAAGAGGAAAGTGAAGGAAAAAACCTACTGATCTTGAATATGAAGGGTATGTGTGTAACCTATTAATAGTGTCTGGCATATAGGTGGTGTTCAGTATGTGATCTGACGGGCAGGTAGGTAGGAGGAAGACAGAAGTGGTTGGTAGGTAAGTAGATGGTCATGTAGGAGAGCAGAAACCTGCCAGACATGGGCAGGGAGAGAGGAGGTGACAAGTGGTACAAGGAAGTCTGTGATCAAAAGGAGATGTGGGGAAAACAGGAGATATGTCCGTGGAAAACAGACAGGGTTCCTAAGGGGTCAAGGCAAGGGGAAGGAATGGACTAGCATTTTGGGACGCACAGATGCAACTATTACATACAGGATGGATAAACCAGGCCCTATTGCATACCACAGGGAATTCTATCCTGTGGTAAACTGTAATAGAAAAGAATATGAGAAAGAATATGTCTAAAGAAATCAACTTTGCTGTACAGCAGTACTTAACACAACATTGAAAGTCAATTATACTTCAATAAAATACAAAAAAAAAAAAAAAAGCAGATATGTTAGAATAGTAGCCTGAGCTGAAGGGTGTTCAACCGCATATGCTTCTTTACCTAATACCTAGGTTTGCCAGCAGGGTCACTGACTGTTTAAAGATACAGTCGGGGAGCAAGAATAAACATGGTAGCCAGACGGGGTCCAGTAAGAGACGATGGGTCCAAACCGTGTCTGTGTCGTCATGTGACCGTGGCAGGTACACTTCAGAGGAAAACACACACTCCTCGTCTTAGAGGTTGGGGTTGGGGAGTAAAAGATGGGTCCAGGCTATTATCACCGAGACTCTTCTCTTTTTCCAGGCTAGGCTTAGGGCACAGCACGGTGCTGAGAACAGAGAGTCAAGGCAGGAAGTGGGGAGAAAAGAGAAAGGTAGCAAATTCTATTAAAAGCAGAACCAAGTACATGATTTGCAGGTCTCAGTGCAAAACGAAAAGGTGGGGACCATGGTTCAGAAAGTGTTAAGAAGTTCAAGCTAGCATCAGCATGTTGAACCCAGCGTGGGACCATCCTCAGCATGGAGCCCTGTGGGTACCAGCCGTCATCCTCTTTACAAGACCACCCTGCCATATGTCTGCGGTACCTGGGGACTGGGTAAACAAGTAGCCTGTATTTGCAAACCCTGGAGCTCGGTTCACTGGCTCCAGGAAACTCTTAAAAAAAGAAACTCCAACCTTTTCTCCCATGGATGGGTTGACCAAAATATTCTTTGGGGTTGTTCCATCGCATCTTACAGAATCCTTCGAGTGCAGACAGGTGGCTCAGTGTCTGAGGTGGGCCTCTGAAGTGTTTGAGGGCGGGGGAGGGGGCGCAGAGGGTCCCCTGATACTTTAAGGGCTTCTCAGGGGGCTCATCGGTAAAGAATCTGCCTGCAACACAGGAGCCGCAGGTTCCATTTCTGGGTTATCCCCTGGAGGAGGAAACGGCAACCCGCTCCGGTATTCTTGCCTGGAAAATACCATGGACAGAGGAGCCTGGTGGGCTACATTCCATAGGGTTCAAAACAGTTAGACAGGGCTGAGCACGCATGCACGCACACACACACACACACACACACACGAATGGTACTGTAAACGCTGAGAAAAGGGAATGCGCCACAGCTCTGTGAACCCTACCTGCCAGGCTCAGGAAGGGATGTGAATTTGAAGACCTGGTCTGAATCTTGGTTGTGAACATTCAAAAGTTCCTTGTTTGAGATCCAGTTTGTGATTAAAGTATGGGTAAGTACATACTCAAACCAACCCCAAAACCTCCGTCTCCGGGTCACCACGGTTCTGTTCTCGGATGTGAAGCAGTACCTATGTTAGACACTAGGAGGCAGTGTCGTCTAGTTGTCGTGTGAGGCCACATTTCAAGGGATTTTTTTTTTTTTTTTCCCCCGTCTCAGGTTCCACTTGCTAAAGGATTTTGAACCCTTATTGTGGACGGACATTCAGTTGTCTACTTCACAGTGGTTTAAATATATTAGCTTTATGAGGGACTCTGCCAAAAAGCACAAATGCAAAGACATCTTTGCGGGCCAGGTGCTGTTGTTTACTCCACTATGTAAACAGTTCAACCAAAAGCCACAGGGTCAACTGCTGATTTCAAGACAGGCTGAAAGAGATTCTGGAACTGAAGAAAGTGAAAGTGAGCTGTGCAGTCCTGCCCGACTCTTTGCGACCTCATGGACTGTAGCCTGCCCTGCTCCCCTGTCCATGGGGTTCTCCAGGCAAGAGTCCTGGAGTGGGCTGCCATTTCTTTCTCCAGGGATCTGCCCGACCCAGAGATGGAACCCAGGTCTCCTGGACCGCAGGCAGACTCTACCATCTGAGCCACCGGCCGAAGGGCACAGGCTTTCTACCCCACCCCCACCCCCCACGGGTAAACTTGGAAGGGCTTCATGATTCTCATGGCCTGAGGCTAAACATCTTTGTTGGCAAAATTAAATAGAAATGATGGGAGATGGGAGAGAAGCCCCAAAGGGAGGGGCTACATGTATACCTATGGTTGATTCATGTTGAGGTTTGACAGAAAACAACAAAATTCTGTAAAGCAATTATCCTTCAATAAAAAAATGAATTAAAAAGAAAAAAAAAAACTGAAAGTGATACTTCCAAGGCTGTTCATTCACCCCCACTGGGACCACAGATCCCTCCCGGTCCCACTTCCCGAAAAAGCCCGCAAGACCTCTCGTGGGAACACTCATCAAGTTCCCAGGTGGGGTATAGAAAGAGCCGTGCACTGCTTTCGTCCATCTTCCAGGATATTTTCCTATCAGGCGATAACTCCTGTACACAAATAACTATACATGATAGCGTCTTTAAGGAAATAATATAAATTACACAGTCCTTACCGCACAATTTCCAGATGAAGTAGCAAGAAATCCCTCCAGACAGGAATCATCTGGTTTCGCAAAGGCTTGGCCCTTGAGGAAGAAAGGCCTCTGGGTCAGAGGAAAGAGCAGCAGATGAAGCACAGCTCAGGCCCAAGGACAGCGCCTGGGAGCGTCTCAGAGAAACAGTCTAGAGAGGCGGGCGCGCGCGGGTTCAGGGGCTCAGTCCTGACCGACTCTTGGCGACCCCGTGGACGGCAGCCCACCAGGCTCCTCTGTCCACGGGATTCTCCAGGCAAGAACACGGGAGTGGGTTGCCATTTTCTTCTCCAAGGGATCTTCCCGACCCAAGGGTGGAAACTGAGCCTCCTGCACCGGCAGGCAGGCTCTCTACCCCTGAGCCACCTGGGAAGCCCCTAGAGATGGGTGGGAGCGCTATCATGAAGATGCCGAACGCCAGGTTAGAAATACAGAGTTTAACGATGCGGATCAAGGGCCAGCTGAGATTTTCAGAAAAGAACAATTTGAGGGACTTCTCCGATATGGTTGAGACTCCATGCTCCCGATGCCGGGGACCCAGGTTTCTTCCCTGGTCAGGGAACCACATACCGCATGCCATAATTAAGACCCAGCACAGCCTGATTTTTTTTTAAATAATGATTTAATAACTGTCTTATAGGAGGATGCGTAAAATAGAATGAAGGAAATACAAGCAAGAAAGCACTTTAAAAAAATTACCTCCCAAATACAGCTCAGACTATTTGCCCATTTCCTCACTTTGGGCTGTGTGACCTTGGGCAAGCTAATTAACCCCTCTGAGCGTGTTGCTCATTTGTAGCACAGGTTAATAAGATATGATCCTCACAATGTTGATGTGTAGATTACCTAGATCTTCTGTGTAAGGCACTTAGTACAGGGCTGGCGTATCCTAAGTGCTCACTAAATACTAAGCTATAATGATACAATACAGATCATTGTATTGTGAGGAAACTGCAGCTCAAATAGATTGAAAAAAAAAAAAAAACTAACAAGAGGTAAACCTGGGACACAAACCAAAGTCTTCTGACTCAGATCCAGTGTTTTTCTTCCCTGCTCACACATTTTAAGAATTTGGGAAAGTCCTAAAATATCTCCTGCAATCTTGTGTTTTGATCTTTATGTCAAAGCACACATTCTTTCATAAATATAGATCCTGTTGAAGCTCGTTTTTCAAAATTGTAAGGAAGAAAGTTGAATTAGTTCCTGCAGTTAAATGATTTCCAGTTCATAGAGATTTTATATAGCTGGGGCTTTAAATTGTTTTTCAATTGAATCCATTTATTGGCATTTCAATAAGAAAACTTGATAGTATCTATAAAGTGGCCTAGTGGTAAAGAACCCACCTGCCAATGTAGGAAACTTAAGAGACTCCAGTTCAATCCCTGGATCAGGAAGATCCCTTGGAGGAGGGCATGGCAACCCAATCCAGTATTCTTGCCTGGATAATCGTATGGGCAGGGGAGCCTGGTGGGCTACAGTCCATGGGCTCGCAGAGTCAGACACGACTGAACAACTGAGCATACATTATATTATAATACATGCAATGTAATGGCACAATAAAGTTATGATAGAAAAAAGTTAAGATAGAAATCTTCCACAAAAGTGATTAACTCATTTTATGTAACTTCGAGCAAGCTTACTTCTCTGAAAGTTTTTCTCTGGCACGAAATGTATACAGTTATTTTAGTTCTACAATGCCCCATGAGGACTAAAGAAACTCAAAATACTGTGATCTGAGATGAATCAGGCGGTAAAGGGGCGGTTGAGGGGAAAGGCAGAAGTGTAACCAAACACAGGTTCCTCAGCTCGCCACTCCACAACCAATACGTCAAGAGGCAAGCTTCGTTAGAGAAGAAAGGTGCTTTATTCGGAAAAGCCAGCGATCTGGGGAGAAGGCGGACTTACGTCCAGAGGCCAACTCCTAAGATTCTGCTCAGCTGGGCCAATTTTCCAGGTGTTATTGTTGCTGTGTTGTTTTCCGGCCACACCACACGGCTTGTGAGATCTTAGTTCCCTGACCAGGGGTCGATCCTGCATTGGAAGCGTGGAATCTTAATCACTGGGCTGCCAGGGAAGTCCCAGCCATGATAGTCTTTCAAAGGAAAAGAATCTCAGTTAGTCGTTAAGGCTGGAGGCCAGATTCTTCATCATTTTTCCACTGCGTGCAGGCCTGCTCACTTCTCTTGATGTTCCTTGGGAATCTCTCTAGCCTGCCTGGCCCACCTGTGACTGGCTGTTCTTTGCCCACGTGGTCCATCTGTGTCCACGTGGTCTGCCTGCAAATTTCCTAAGGGAAATCTAGGGGTTGAGAGTCAGTCATTCTTTAACTACTGGATTCTTTATTCTTATTCCTTCTAATCCAGGAAAGGAATCAACAGGTTAGGTAAGGTGTTCTGTATGAGTCGTGGCGCTAGTGGTAAAGAACCCGCCTGCCAATGCAGGAGCCGCAAGAGGCTCGAGTTTGATCCCTGGGTCGGGAAGATCCCCTGGAGAAGGAAATGGCAACCCACACTAGTGTTCTTGCCTGGGGAATCCTATGGACAGAGGAGCCTGGTGGGCTATGATCCATAGGTTTGCGAAGAGTTGGACATGACTGAAGCGACTCAGCATAGCATGCAATGCGGAAAAGCTGACACCAGGAGCTAAGTTAAATGTTGCCTAATGATCTCATCTTTATGATGAAGGTCTAAGGAAAACAGCAGAGATAAACAAACAGAAAAGGGGCAAAGGAGCTGCTTACAGAGGGTTTGAGAAGATAAATAAGAGAATTTCGCTGTCTTGAAATTCTTGCAGAACCATCCTTCGTGCAAGAGTTCAGCTCATCCTTTAAAGTCCTAGGTTTTCCCTGGTGGCTCAGGCGGTAAAGAGTCTGCCTGCAATGCGGGAAACCCGGGTTCGATCCCTGGTTCAGGAAGATCCTCTGGAGAAGGAAATGGCAGCCCACTCCAGTACTCTTGCCTGGAAAATCCCATGGACAGAGGAACGTCCATGGGGTCTCAAAGAGTCGGACACGACTGAGCGACTTCATTTTTTTTTTTTTTCAAGTCCTAGAAATCCAGGCAAGGACTTGACCATTTGAAATCTGCAGAAATTCCTCTTCAATTTTAGGTACAACTTGCTGTCAATTACAGTGCTCAAAAATGCAACTTAATATAGAATTACGTTGTCATTTGCATAAAAAAATAAAGGCGTGGTGGTGCTGGTTGAAGGAAGGGTGCTGCATGCGTGTGAACACACGTACAAAGCCCTCCTGGGACAAGACAGCAACAGTTCCACAGGGAGGAGACTGAGGGAGGGTGGAGAGTTACCTGCTCTGCAAACGCTTTTGTTTGCGCGTGTTTGTGTTGCTATTTGTTTTAGCTGCGCTGCGTGGCTTGCGGGATCTTAGTTCCCGATCGGTGGCCATCTACGGGGTCGCACAGAGTCAGACATGACTGAAGCGACTTACCAGCAGCAGCAGCCCCGGCAGTGAAAATGCAGACTCCTAACCACTGGACAGCCAGGGAATCCTGGAATGTGTTTTAGCACAGTTTAATAGTGTTTCTGACATTAACACAATAGTTCTTCTGACACTGATGGTGCTTAAGCTAAGTCGTGTCAATGAGATGATGAGAACGCTTTAAAAGGAATTCCTTCACTCCACTCTTTCTGGCTTGCCAGAAAGAAAAACACCAATACAGTATACTGACACATATATATGGAATTTAGAAAGATGGTAATGATGACCCTGTATGCGAGACAGCAAAAGAGACACAGATGTATAGAACGGACTTTTGGACTCTGAGGGAGAGGGAGAGGGTGGGATGATTTGGGAGAATGGCATTGAAACATGTATACTATCATGTAAGAAACAAAGTGCCAGTCTATGTTCAATATAGGATACAGGATGCCTGGGGCTGGTGCCTGGGGATGATCCAGAGAGATGATATGGAGTGGGAGGTGGGAGGGGGATTCAGGATTGCGAGCGCGTATACACCCGTGGTGGATTCATGTCAATGTATGGCAAAACCAATACAGTATTGTAAAGTAAAATAAAGTAAAAATAAAATTAAAAAAATTAAAAAAAAAAAAAAGGAATTCCTGCTTAGGGTAAGGCCCAGCTCATGTCAGAATCAGTGCTGCGCCTTTGAATTTATGGACGCTATGAATGAGGTCGATGAGGCAGGGAGCGGGAACCAGGGAAAGCGGGGAGCCCTGATCGACCCCATTTCCTTCCAGGTTCCAGGAGGGAAGGGGTGTGAGGCTCTCGGATGCCCAACAGCCCAGACTCAGCGGTGGTTGTGAGAGGCAGACAGGAGCCTGCAAGCCCGTGTTGATTTTTTCCTTATGGCTTTTTGCTTAAACATTTAATCCCTCTTTTAGTTTCAAATCAGCACAGTGGCAGATATTATCAACAACCATTATCCCTGTCCTGAGGTAGTTGTCAACCCAGGGAGAGAAATAGGATCAACTCTGGGGAGAGGCCACCTGGGCTTTGCCTCTGGAGGCTGTAATTGCCTCTGTCAGGAGAGGGATACAATTCCACTTCCCTCTCTGCCTGCAGACACCAGTGTGAAATTCTCTTCCCTGCCCTCCTCTGGGGGCTGGTCCTGTTGAGAACGAGGCTGGGTCTGGACAAGGAGGAAATGAAACCCGCTGCCCCAGTTAAAAGGTCTCAGCGGATCCTTCCAGCTGCCACGGCCTGCTCCAGGTCTGCTGGCTTCCCCTTGGGCCCTGCTGACTGCCAAGGCCACTGAGCATCCCTAGCTCACGTCCACTCTGATGGGCTGGCCCTGGCCCTGTTGGTCCGATGGATTTCGTGCTGATCCCTGACTTGGCCACAGTCTTTCTGATGAGGTCACCTGCCTGGCTTGCACCTTCAGCCTGATGCCGTGTGCAATATATGTTGTTGCACAACCTCAGGTCATCAAGGAAGTGAAAAACAAGTTTGGTCCCTCTTGACGAAGTACCTGATTCCTTTTTCCTTTGCCTAAACAGAAATTTGCTTCAAGGGAAAAAAATTACACATAAACACTGAAAATGAGCTTGCTTTTGAAAAAGGAGGATGTCTGTTCAGCCTCATGGGGGGACCCTTTCTTTCTATCTCCATTGTTCAGGCGAACTCTACAGTCTGTGATGAGCAGATCTTGCCCTTTATCTTGTTTGGCCATCTGCCTTCTGCTTCTCAGTTATTCAGAAAGTGCTTTAATAGCATCTCTACCCATGAGTAAAGAGACAGAAAATGGGGACTTCCTTGGTGGTCCAGTGGTTAAGAATCTACCTTGAGATGCAGGGGGTGACGAGGGTTCAATCCCTCGTGTGGGAATTAAAATCCCACATGCTGCAGAGCGACTAAGCCTGAGCACCACAACTCCTGAGCCGGCAAGCCACAAGCAGAGCGCCCACGCACCACAACGAAATAGCCTGCACGGTACACGGAGGTCCTGTGTGCTGCAGCTAAGTCTCAGCACAGCCAGAGGAATGAAGAAGCACTAGAAAGAAACAGAAGTCGACACTCAAAAAAAAAGAAAAGGCTTGCTTGTTTTTTACTATTAGGTTATACGAGAAGAATAAAATTTTACTCAGGGTTGATTTGGATATCTTCTGAAAAGGGCAGACTAGATAGATCATGGGAAACAACTCTTTCGCTGAGAACATTTTAAAAAGCTGCACCAAATATATGAATACTTGGCTTAAAGTCATGAGAGGCGGCGGCTACCTCACAGTAATTAAGTCCGTACTTAGGGGCTGAGATCTAGACAAGACTTGAACCCGGGGTAGAGCATCCACCTTCAGGCCTACCGTTCTCCCAGGGCATTGGCTAACTCCTGAGGAAGGAACTGGAAGACTGAGGAGATAAACAGAGCTGTGAAAGCCTTGTGCGGGGACCTCCCCGCTTCATACCCATCCCTGTGCCTGCAGTGAAATCCTACATATGGCGGGCTCAGCACAGACTCCGTGACTGGTGAGTGTAGGTCACTGATATGAGCTAATCTAGGCTCCCTTCCTCCAGCGTAAATAGAAAGTAAGACTTGTTTTAGGAATGCATGGTAGGTCCCAGCTAAGCTCAAGCTAGAGCTCAGAGTATGGAAGTAGTCATCTGGGAATTCCTGCAAGTGCCATATTGGCATGAATTGGTATGAACAGAGGCCTTGGTCCTGGGCTAGTGGGAGATGAAGGCTGGGGAGAATTGGAGAGGAGGAGGATAAATAGTAAGGATGGCTAGGCACAAGTCCCCATCAATATTTGTTTATTTTTATTGGATATAATTGATTTACAATGTTGTGACAGTTTCAGGTGTACAGCAAAGTGAATCAGTCATACATATATGTATGTATACTCTTTTTTTAGATTCTTTTGCCATATAGGTCAATGCAGAGTCTTGAGTAGAGTTCCCTGTGTTATTGTTCAGACGCTAAGTTGTGTCCAACTCTTTGTGACCCCATGGACTGCAACACGCCAGGCTTCCCTGTCCTTCACTGTCTCCTGGAGTTTGCTCAAATTCATGTCCATTGAGTCAATGATGCTAACCATCTAATCCTCTGCTTCCCCCTCCTTCTTTTGTTTTTAGTCTTTTCCAGCATCAGAGTCTTTTCCAATGAGTTGGCTCTTCACGTTAGGTGGCCAAAATATTGGAACTTCAGCTTCAGCATCAGTCCTTACAATGAATATTCGGGGCTGATTTCCTTTAGGATGGACTGGCTGGATCTCCTTGCAGTCCAAGAAACTCTCAAGAGTCTTCTCCAGCACCACAATTGAAAAGTATCAAGTCCTCAGCACTCAGCACTCTTTATGGTCCAACTCTCAAATCCGTACCTGACTACTGGAAAAATCATAACTTTGACTAATGGGCCTTTGTCAGCAAGGTAATGTCTCTGCTTTTCAATACACTGTCTAGGTTTGCAATAGTTTTCCTTCCAAGGAGTAAGCATCTTTTAGTTTCATGGCTTCAGTGGGTTCCTACCAGTAATCTGTGTTATTTATATTAGTGTGTCTATGTCAGTCCTGACCTCCTGATTTATACCCCTCCCTCACTGGGCTTCCTTGGTAGCTCAGAGGTTAAAGCGTCTGCCTGCAATGGGGGAGACCCGGGTTCAATCCCTGGGTTGGGAAGATCCCCTGGAGAAGGAAGTGGCAACCCACTCCAGTATTCTTGCCTGGAGAATCCCATGGATGGAGGAGCCTGGTGGGCTACAGTCCACGGGGTTGCAAAGAGTTGGACATGACTGAGTGACTTCACTTCACTTCATCACTGTTGACTAAGGGTTAGACCCCAAAGAGGAAGAGATGTGCTCCCCAAAAGGCTCTGATTGAGAGCTGTGATCCTCTGAGGAGCAGCTGATGGACTGAGCCAGCTGGGAGGCCCGCCCTCTGTGGTCTGCACGCTTGATCCTCCGAGGACTCGGTGTGGCCGGCTGCAGAGGACTGCAGAACTCAGTCAAACTCTATGCTCAAAAACAAGGGTACCAGGGTTTCCTTGGTGTTCCAGTGGCTAAGACTCCACGCTCCCAATGCATGGGGGCCCAGGTTTGGTCCTGGGTTTGATTTATATTATTTTTAAATAAACATACAAAGCACATAACGATAAAAAACACAAGAGCACCAATAGCAAAGGCCAGGGCAAGACCCCTCAGAAGAAAGTCGAGCAGAAGGACATAACCCAACCCTGTTGGGTCCTAGAGATTCCCTGGGGAGCGAGTGGGGCTGGGGAGATACAGGTGCTGAATTATCTCTGAAGCTTGTGGGAACTGAGGCTCTTCCTGTCTGTGGTGTGGCTTCAGTTGCACCCTGAATGGGGCCTGGGACCTTTCGCACTGGCTAAAAAATATGAATTTTATGAATGAAAAATTTTCAGATAGAGATTACTCTTTCATAAGGGTACAGAAATTCAAGTTTTAAAGATTATCCTTTTTAATTAGGTTATTAGTTTTCATGCTATTGAGTTGTAGGATTCCTTACATACTTTGGAAATGTATCCCTTATCTGATACATGGCTTGCAAATATTTTCTCCCATCCTGTAGATTGACTTATCCTTTTATTGATTGTTTCCTTTGCTGTGAAGAAGTTTTCTCGTTTGATGGAATCCCATTGGTCTATTTTCACTTTGTTGCCTGTGCTTTGCTATCACGTCAATAAAGCATCGCCAAGACTAATGTTGTACGGCTTTAAAAAAAAATTAAGCTAAAGAGTTGAGTAGACGATTTCTAAAGACAAACAAGTGGCCGATAAGTAGATGAAAAGATGCTCAATATCACTCATCATCAGGAAAATGCAAATTGAAACCAAAATGAGATATTACCTCACATCTGTTAGAGTGGCCTTTATCAAAAATAAAAAGAAGAAAAGAGATGAATGTTGGAGGAAGGGAATTCTAGTACACTGTCAGTGGGAATGCAAAACGGTGCAGTCACTCTGGAAAACATTGTGGAGGAGCTACAAAAAAATTAAAAATAGAACTACGGTCTGATCCAGTAAATCTACTTCTGGGTATTTATCCAAAAGAATTGAAAGCAAGACCTTGAAGAGATACCAGGACTCCAATAACTGAGTAGTGCAGGCGTTATAGAGATTCGGAATCGAGGCATTCTCAACAGCCGAGATGTGTAAACAACCCGAATATCCGTGATGAACAAAAATGAATGATATAATGGAATATTATTCAGCCTTCAAAGAGATGAAAATTCTGGAAGTGTGACAAGGAGGGTAAAGCTTGAGGATGTTCTGCTAAGTGTAAGAAGCCAGTCACAGGGCAAACTGCCTGATTCCACTCCCATTACACTATCCAAAATAGTCGAACTCATAGAACCAGAGAATAGAATGGTGGTTGCCAGAAGCTATAGGAAGGGGGAAAGAGTGTATGGTTATATACAATCGGAGTTTGCAAAATGAATAAATTCTAGAGACCTGCTGGGCAGCATTGTCCCTATAGCTAATAATACTGCCTTGTACACAACATTTGTTTGTTCTTTGATCTCACTGTTAATCTCACTACCATAATAAAATTTAAAAATAATTTTTTTAAATTCTACTTTTTCAATTCATTTTTAAGTTTCTGTTCTCAGCCAGATTTGTTTTGAAATTAGAAGAGAAGATTCTATTCTCAAAGAGGCTTTAGTCTTACCAGAGACACAGTTAAAAAAAAAAAAAAAGCAAGGTACACTGACTGTTTAACTAGCAGTGAAACTGACAACTGCCTTTCCTCTTGTTGCATTTCACGTTTCGTAATTCTAATCCACAATGTCACTTCGCTTCCCAATTCCAATTGACATCATTTTGATGTACATTTTGGGTTGATGCCTAAGGACATTTGAAAACAGTTTAGTGCTGAGCCTAAGCTGAATATATTCCCAGAATTCCTGTGCTGATCAATTATTTATCCCTTACAAATGCTAAGATCAAAACTGAAAAAAATGTTCTATATTTCAGCTTAACAGGAGCTTTTGGGAGACTGGCAGGAACAAAATACTTTTGAGTCTTAAGTTGGTAGAAATGAGCTTCCCAGTCCCCTTATTCTTCATCTAAACAAGGCAATTCCTTTGCCCCCAATAGTTAAAAATAGATTTTTACATTATGAAGAACTTATCATTTATATCAAACGTTTTAGTCTTTTAACATGAGAGTTATTGGGGATTTTTTTAATACCACTAGTAAATATTGTGATTTTCTGTTTTAATTAAAAGGTAATAAAACTGCCTAATTGCCACTTTAATAGCATCTTTTGATCCATGAACTTCTCATTTTTGTATACATTCATTTTTTAATAGATTTTTTTTTTAAGAAACTTCACATTTACAGAAAAATTGGGAAGACAGTACAGAGTTCCTGTGTATCTGGCCCCATCTTTCACCAATTATTATTATTTTTTTAATCTTTGAGGACATTGGGTTATACATATATTTTACCATTGATTTATTTGGCTGCACCAGGTCTTAGTCGCGGCCTGTGAACTCAGTTGTGGCATGTGGGATCCAGTTCCCTGAGCAGGAATGGGTCACAGGGCCCCTGCACGGGACCACCAGAGAAATCCCTCCCCCTGATATTCTAGTTCTTTCATGAATCTAGAAGAAGTTACCAGTTTTCAATTTACTCAGCATTTTTCTTGTCGTCAGGATAGAGTGGCGACTTAAAAGAACTTGAGAAATAGGAGCCGTAACAGGAGGTCACACACGCGTTTTGAAACCTTAATCTAGGTTTTCACGGACGCAGTAAATGAAGAACAGTGCACCATGCATGAATAGAACAGGAGGGTGCTGATCTCCAGCTGTGTCCCTGGCTATGGGCTTTCAAAGAAATCACTGGTTCAGGCCTTCCCTGGCGGTCCAATGGCTACCATTCCATGCTCCTGCTGCTGGAGGTACGGGTTCAATCCCTGGTCTGGAAACTGAGATCCCACATACCCCGTGGTGTGGCCAAAAACTTAAAAAAAAAAAAAAAAAAACACGCACTATTCCTAAGGCCTAACTTCACATAGCTGAACATGAAAATCAAAGACTTAAAGCCCCTTGAGAACTCATATCCTTTCTCTCCCTTTCAGCCATACTAAAACATTTAAAAGAAGAGGTTACATTATCACTCAGTCATGTCCAGCTCTTTGTGACCCTGTGGACTATGCAGTCCATGGGATTCTCCAGGCCAGAATACTGGTGTGGGTAGCCTTTCCCTTCTCCAGGGGATCTTCCCAACCCAGGGATTGAACCCAGGTCTCCTGCACTGCAGGCGAATTCTTTAGCAGCGGAGCCACAAGGGAAGCCCTCAAATAAAAGGGGCATAGCCAATGTAGCGTGTGCATGTGTACGTGTTAATTTTTTTTTGTCAGGGGGGAGGATGTTCAGTCGTTGAGTTGTGTCTGACTCTTTGCAGCCCCATGGACTGTAGCGCGCCAGGCTTCCACATCCTTCACTGTCTCCCGGAATTTGCTCAAACTCATGTCCATAGAGTCAACAATGCCATCCAACCATCCGCAAGTAAAAGAAAAGCAAACTTAAATCGGTTTGGTTTATGTCACGGAACGTTGAGGTCTAGAATCAGGTGAGCTGATTGCTGTGCTTCAAATAATTCCACCCAGAGTCCCCCTTCCTCTGTTTCTCTCTACTTGAGCAGGTCTGGGTCTGCCCCAGGCTCCACCTCCACCTCCTTGCTAGGCTTTCCCTTTGCAGTTACAGCCGCTGCCCTTGCAGAGCTCAGCGCCTCTGACCACACCATGCTTGGCCTCTTGCTTTTCTCCTGGACAATATGGTGTTCATATCTTTTTCATAACGATACATAGGGCCACCACTGTGAGTGAAATAGCCATAATTTATTAAACTAACCACCTGTTTTCAGACATTGGTATTATTTTACTTTCCCCTATCACAAGCAAAGCTCTAGGACTTATTTTTGCAAATATTGATGCACCTTAGCTGTTTATTTTTATTTTTAGAAGATTTTTAGGACTTCCCTCATGGTACAGTGGATAGGAATACACCTGCCAATGCAGGGGACATGGTTCAGTCCCTGGTCAAGGAAGATTCCATGTGTTTTGGAGCAACTAAGCCCACGTGCCACAACTGCTGAGGCCTGTGCACCTGCAGCCTGGGCTCCGAAATGAGAGGCCACGGCAGTGAGAAATCATGCACCCCAACAAAGAGTGGCCCCAGCTTGCTGCAAGTGAAGAAAAGCTCACTCAGCAACGGAGACATAACACAACAAAAAGTAAAAAAATAATACATAAAAAAGGAAAACTCAAAAAAGTTGTTGTTTAAAAAAACCTATTTATTTGGCAGCAACTACCATCTATTAATAGTTGCAGCCCGTGAGATCTAGTTCCCTGACCAGGGATCAAACCCCGGTCCCCAGCAATGAGAATGCAGAGTCTTAGCCACTGGACCACTAGGGAAGTCCTTTAGCTGGTATTTTCAAGGACAGATTCTTACAGGGGAATTAATAGGTCTAGGGGTATTGTTCACACTCCTCTTAACCTTTCAGAAATAAAGATTTGATAGGAGTGAACCTGTTTCATCACTCAATTTTCATTTCTCTATTTAATTCACAAATCACTAAATGCTTGGTTTAATCAAAATGTATTATGTCTATGATGATTCTGTGATATAATTTCATTATAAGGGACTCATTTTTGGAGACATCTTCCTTTGGTCTTATTTTCTTTCAAATTGTCTACCCACAGGGTTATAGCTTTTTGTCTCCTTGAAAATTGTACTCTTCTTAGGTTTAGGACATATCTGGCTGGACCCAATATTCCCTCTGAGATAATGTGGTTATTTTCCACTACTGCCTTCCCACATGGTCAGAACGAAGATCTATATGGCAGTTCATCTCATTTAACATTTAAATCTGAACAGTTAAGGACATATCTGATATTCAGCTTCGAACAGAGTGAGATTTTCATCAGTGAAGAGACAATTCAATCCTCTCTGCTTCTTGCACTGGTTTTACATCCATTTTGGAAAACATGACTCATTTTCTCTATGTGGTCTGGTGGTCTCCCTACAGCAAGCCTCCTGCACCCTCTTCCTCAATTCTGCTTTCCCAAATGCTTTCCACCACTTCTCTACCAGAATGTTTATATCCTCAACAAGTGTGTAAGTTTTGAGCAAAGAGTACAGAGCCACACCTCTCTTTTAATATAGGTGATTTTTTAGAGCACAGTGTACTCCCTGATTTCCTCATTTGAATCGTGGATTTTATATGCTTCATTCTCAGTGACTTCATGAGGTCCATTTCTTACCCATGCATTAGTTCCCTTTATTTAGTGCCCAGGGTCTACACACAGCATAGCACGTGCTCTGGCAGAATCGACTCATTCAGTCCCTGCTATCTTGTCCCTGAAATACTGGAATGAATGTTGCTGCCGTTCCTGCTCCAATATTACTAACATCTGAACTAGCCTGGACTGAAATCTGCTTCTTCCCTGCTGTGTTTTCAACCTGTCACCCAAGGATTGGTTACACAAAACCACTGGATCTAGCCTCCTTCTGAGCTTTTCCCAGAAAGCATACCCAAAGTGGAATAGAAATGCAGCAAGCCTTGCGTTTGGAGCTGTTGACTGCAAACCATCAGGTCACTGAGACTGGTTTTCTTTTTCTGCCAGCCATCCCTCCTCCACGATTAAAATGGTTTCCATGTTTTCATAGAGCGAAATAAATGTTTAGTTTTAAAGCACAAGCTTTATTACCTAATCTTTGTACATATACCTGGGCATCTGTGCACATATTTTGAAAGGTAATTATTAAGTAATGAACCTATTAAAATGAAATATGAAACCTAGTCAGAGGAACTGCTATCAGGAATTTAGTGAGGGCTAAAACCCCGATGCTCACAGTATGATCTAAGTGCCCTGGGGAGCCCCAAGATCTTCCAGGGGTTCATGAGATCAAAACTAGTTCATAAAAGGACTGAAAACGACATTTTCCTTTTCTGCGGCGTCAGTACTGGTACTGTGCTCACATCACAACAGGTTGAATCCAGAAGCAGGTATGCGAAATGCCCTGGTGGTCCAGTGGTTAAGAATCTGTCTTGCAATGCAGGGGATGTGGGTTTGATCCCTGGTTAGGAAACTAAGATCCTATGTGCTGTGTAGCAACTGAGCCCAAGTACAGCAACTAGAGAGTCTGTGTGCCACAATGAAAGATCCCGTGTCGGAAACTAAGACCTGAGACAACCAAATAAATAGATATTTTTTAAAAGAAGCAAGTATGAGATTCTACCTCTCATTTGATTAAGCCAACCATTATAGAGATTTGCAAAAATGTGGACCAATGCTATTCTCCTCTCTAATTTTTTATTTTAGAAAATAGTTTTTTTTTAATAAAATATGTTGACATGTAACAGGTTGAATAAATACACATTCAAAACTTTCTTCAATTTAATTTTTAATACAGTAAATATCAACATATATAATTCACATAATCAAGAGCTCTCTGGGATCCTTAATTTTTAAGAAGGTAAAGAGTTCCTCAGCCCCAAAATTCTGAGAGCTGTTATACTAAAATGATTATTCAAATTCAGTCTAGTTATCTTAGCTCTCCCTTTGAATAATTTTTTAGCTCACAAAGATGGGAAAATTCTATCCACTATTTCCATCCTCATCTATCATAGGTTTTTATTATAACAACTCATTCATATATACCTATAAATATAAATGAAAAGGAAATTGTTAAAGGGGATTGGAAGCCCCATCCTATACAACACAGAAAAGACACATACATGAGTAAAAATCTTTTCCTGAGAAATAAAAATTTCTTCTGGTATGAGTTGAAGTGTACAGAATTCTGTGTCAAAGTAATTAAAATGTTACTTTAAAAAAAAAAAGAGGTTAATAAGGGAGTTCCTAGTGGTCCAGTGGTTAAGACTCTCTGATCCCTAGTCAGAGAACTAGATCCTGCATGCCACAACTAAGAGCGGTGCAGCCAAACAAATTAAAAAAAGAAGAGGGAAGATAATATCCTCTTCAGTTCAGTCGCTCGGTTGTGTCCGACTCTTTGCGACCCCATGAATCGCAGCACGCCAGGCCTCCCTGTCCACCACCAACTCCAGGAGTTCACTCAAACTCATGTCCATTGAGTCCGTGATGCCATCCAGCCATCTCATCCTCGGTCGTCCCCTTCTCCTCCTGCCCCCAATCCCTCCCAGCATTAAAGTATTTTCCAATGAGTCAACTCTTCGCATGAGGTGGCCAAAGTATTGGAGCTTCAGCTTTAGCATCATTCCTTCCAAAGAACACCCAGGACTGATGTCCTTTAGAATAGACTGGTTGGATCTCCTTGCAGTCCAAGGGACTCTCAAGAGTCTTCTCCGATACCCTCTTAGTCCGTTCATAACTCTTGTTTCTCTAAAGTCACAATCTTACAGAATTTTTTTAAATGGCTTTCTTGAAATATAACTCCTACGTCATATAGTGTGTAGCTAGATGGCTTTTGGCATATTTAAGAATTGTGCATCCATCACATAATCAACCTTAGAGTATCTCCATTACCCCAAAAGGGAATATGGTACCCATTAGCCATCACCACTCAGCTCTCCACATCCTTGGCAATCGCTAACCCACTTCCTGTCTCTACAGGCAACTATCCTGGACATTTCACATAAATGGGATCATGCTGTAGGTGATCTTTGGGACTGACTTCTTTCACTGAACATGTTTTCAAGGCTCACACAAGTGTAACATGAATCAGTATATTGTTTCTTTTTATTGCCAAATAATATTCTATTGTATGCTTATCCCACATTTTATGTATTCATTCATCAGCTGGTAGATATTTGTGTGATTTCCACTTTATGGCTATTATGAAAAATGTTGCTATGAACATGAACGTACAGGTGTTTGTGTGGGCATGGGTTTTCATTTCTCTTGGGTATGGGTCTGGGAGTGGCAGGGCTGGGCCAGATGGTAACTTTGTGTTTGAGATTTTGAGAAACTGCCAGACTGTTTTCCAATGGGGCTTATCCACTCCACATTCTCGGTAACAACACACCAAGATTCTAACTTCTCCAGACCCTCACCAATGCTTGTTACTTTCATTTTTAAAAATTCTAGCCGTTCTGGTGGGTGTCAAGAAGCATCTTGTTGTGACTTTGGTTTCTTATGGCCTTTTCATTGTGAAATGAAGATTGTCAACTGGAAAATTCTAGAATCTCAGGCTTTAAACACCCAACTTCCTCAAAACTCTTCTTCTAACGGGGATGCTAACCTCAACAGCTTTCCCTCCTAAATAGTAACATAAAGTTTAGGGCAATTTTCTTTCTGTAGGGTGTCTCAATAACCCTATCAGTTGAAAGCAAGATCTAGAGAGTTCAGAAGCCCCACACATGGTCACAAACTCAATGACTTGGTTATCTCTTCTGTGGCTCAGACAGTAAAGAACCTGCCAGCAAAGTGGGAGACCTAGGTTCGATCCCTGGGTCAGGAAGATCCCCTGGAGGAGGGTATGGCAATCCACCCCAGTATCCTTGCCTGGAGAATCCCATGGACAGAGGAGCCTGGCAGGCTAGTCCAGAGGGTCATAAAGAGTCAGACACAACTTAGCGACTAACACACACACAACCTTCTTTATGGTCCAACTCCCTCGTGAGAACACAGCAAGAAGTCTGCAGTCTGCAACCAGGAAGAAGACTCTCACCACCGCTCCACCAGACTGGCACCCTGATCTCAGGTTTCCAGGCCCCAGAACTATGAGAAATGTGTGTGTGTGTGTGTGTGTGTGTATAAGCCACATAGTTAACAGTATTTTCTTATGATAGTTTGGTTGGACTAAGATACTTTCCCTTAAAGGACCCGGATGGAAATTAAGCAAAGGTTTACAAAGGAAATTGGCCTACAACACAGGAGTAAAACAAAGCCCCAGGAAGATTCCCTTTGGAGACAGGAATACAGAGCTGATGTTTACTGAAGACAGGTTTCTGAAGCAGTGTGGATGTTGAGAAGCCGTTCTACAATTGAAGCAATGTGCGGCTTCCCTAGTGGCTCAGATGGTAAAGAATCTGCCTGCAATGCAAGAGACCCAGGTTTGATCCTGGGTCCAAAAGATCCCCTGGAGAAAGAAATGGCAACCTACTCCAGTAATCTTGTCTGGACAATTCCATGGACAGAGGAGGCTGGTGGGCTACAGTCCATGGGGTCACAAAGAGTTTCACATGACTGGATCAACTGACACTTTCACTTTCATTCTTCTGGACGTAGAATCTATTAGGCAGTATTGTGTGAAGTCAAGAGCACTGGTTTTGGGTCAATCCCAGAGTCAAAGTAAGCTCTAACTCTTCCCAGCTATGTGAACTTCATCCTGTAATTTGTTTCCCCTCTCCAGTCTCTTTGTCTATAAAAGAGGACATCACCATCTATCTAAGAGCAGTATGTTATTACAGTCAGAGTCACAAGCTCTGGACCTGATCTACCTGGATTTGTAATCCAGCTCTGCAACTTCTCAGCTGTATGACCTCAGGCAAGTTGCTTAACCTCTCGGATCCTTTGTTCATTCATCTGATGCCTACCCACAGAAGTGAGGTAAAGACTAAAGGATGAAATTATGTAAAGTGGCTGGTGTATATATATAAGTAAAGCACTCAACAATAGTTAGTGCTGTTACCTAATACTAGTATTAATATGAAATTAAATAAAGCAAAAATGGGAAAGTTGGATGTTGCCAAGAGCTGGGGATATGAGGAAAGAATATCTTTTGTTGACCAACTGGGGGAACTTAGTCAAGTTAAACATATGTTTACTTTATGACCCAGCCATTCCATTCCAGTGTATATATTGCAGAACAATTCTCAGAAAAGATTCACGAGGGAACAAGTGCAGGAGAAAGTTCATCAAAATGCTGTGTGTGGGAGCAGGAGTTGGAGACACGTGTTATGCAGGACATAGATAAGTAAAGTGTAGTGGACACAGTGTAGTTCAGTAATGAGCAGCCAGAGAGCTACATATACAAATAAGAACAGAGACAGACCTTGAAATACAGTGTCGCACACACAAAAAGGGGGAAACCAAGTGTATTAGCTGGGGATTTAACCAGGAATGCAGAAAACATTGTAAGCATTTTAAAATAGAGAGGAAATTTAATATGGGGAATTGGTTACACAGGTGAAGAAAATTTGAGACACTGACGTAAGACAGGTGAGGCAGCCTAGGCGTTCACAACAGCAGGAAGTCATCACCACCACCCCAGGCTGGAGGGACAAGGGGATGACATGGCATCATGTGAGTCCAGGGACTGAGGTCACTGGGCAGAAGCTGGGCTTGTGGCAGGGTTCAGTCTTCAGTTCAGTCACTCAGTCGTGTCCGACTCTCTGCGACCCCATGGCCTGCAGCACGCCAGGCTTCCCTGTCCATCACCAACTCCCAGAACTTATTCAAACTCATGTCCATTAAGTCACTGATGCCATCCAACCATCTCACCCTCTGTTGTCCCCTTCTCCTCCCTCCTTCAATCTTTCTCAGCATCAGGGTCTTTTCCGTGAGTCAGTTCTTCACATCAGTTGGCCAAAGTATTGTAGTTTCAGCTTCAGCATCAGTCCTTCCAATGAGTAGTCGGGAGTGATTTCCTTTAGGACTGACTGGTTTGATCTCCTTGCTGTCCACGGGACTCTCAAGAGTCTTCTCCAATACCACAGTTCAAAAGCATCAATTCTTCTGCACTCAACTTTCTTTATAGTTCAACTCTCATATCCATACATGACTCCTGGAAAAACCATAGCTTTGACTAGATGGACCTTAGTTGGCAATGTCTTTGCTTTTTAATATCTAGGTTGTCTAGGTTGCTCATAGCTTTTCAATAGCTTTTTGATATCTAAGCTATCTAGGTTGGTCATAGCTTTTCTTCCAAGGAGCAAGCGTCTTTTAATTTCATGGCTACAGTCACCATCTGCAGTGATTTTGGAGCCTCCCAAAATAAAGTCTCTCACTGTTTCCATTGTTTCCCCATCTATTTGCCATGAACTGGTGGGATTGGATGCCATGATCTTAGTTTTCTGAATGTTGAGCTTTAAGCCAACTTTTTCACTCTCCTTTCACTTTCATCAGGAGGCTCTTTAGTTCTTCTTTGCTTTCTGCCTTAAGGTGGGGTTGTCCAGGGAGAATTGGAGCCATGGGGAAACACAGCTGCTGCAGGATATCCTAAGACAGAGAGACAGAGGAGCAAAGACTGGACTCCACCTTCCTCCATCCTCCAGTCTCCCACCGTGTCTCCCACTGGCTCACTTCAGGCAGAAGCTGACTAGGGAACCCGGCAATGCAGCTTGCCGAGATGAGTCCACCCCCCTGCCCCCCCGTCTCACTTCACCCCACTCCACCCTACAGTGCGTGGCGATACGAACCAGAGCAGGGAAAGAACAAGAAACGGGTATGAGAGTCAAATATACCAGTCAGCACACAATTATTCATGTAAACTGCAAACACCTATACATTCAGGGAAGTGGCAACCCACTCCAGTATTCTTGCCAGGAAAATCCCACGGACAGCGCATGGGGTCGCTAAGAGTCGGACACGACTGAGCGACTTCACTTTCACTTTTCACTTTCATGCATTGGAGAAGGAAATGGCACCCCACTTCAGTGTTCCTGAAGAATCCCAGGGATGGGGGAGCCTGGTGGGCTGCCGTCTGTGGGGTCGCACAGAGCCACACACGACTGCAGTGACTTCGCAGCAGCAGACATTCGGGGACTTCTCTGGGGGTAAGACTCCGTACTCCCAGTGCAGGAGCCCTGGGTTGGATCCCTGGTCAGGGAACTAGATCCCATGCGCCGCGTCTAAAGATCCTGTGCACCACAACTAAGACCCAGGGCAGCCAAATAAACATTACAAAGACACACACAGAAAACAAATACCTACACATTCAAAACATAGCTACTTATTTTGCAAGGAACCTACAAACTCAAGGACACATAGAAAACACACAAGAATAGCTGTCCATGCATGAAACTTCCCTGTCAACCCAGAGGTTGGAACTTTGCCTTCCAATGCAGGGGTGAGGGTTCAATCCCTGGTCTGGGAGAATTCCACATGCCACCGAGCAACGAAGCCCGTGCACCACAACTCCTGAACCTGTGCTCTGGAGCCCGGGAGCTGCACAGAAGAAGCCACCGCAATGCGAAGCCCGTGCACCGCAACGAGAGAGGAATCCTGCCCAGTGGAACGAGAGAAATGCCGGAGTACAGCAACGAAGCCCCAGGGCTACCAGAAAAACCAAATAAATAATTAAAAAAAAAAAAACTTGTCCACATTAAAAAAAAATTCTTAAAAAGAAACCGTCCATGGAGGAATGAGTGAGGGAGTAAGAAATGGGGCTAAAAAGGAATAACAAACAAATAAATGACAGCAGGACTTTGCAGGAGCAGAAAGATACCTGCTCACAAACCAAAACGTACAATTAACTAACCCCAAGTACAATTAATCGAACCCGTGTCTTTTGCACCTCCTGCCTTACAGGTGGGTTCTTTACTGTCTGAGCCACCAGGGAAGTCCCATAGTGTTAGTCACTCGTTCGTGTCCCCACAGACTGTAGCCCACCGGGCTCCTCTGTCCATGGGGATTCTCCAGCAAGAATACTGGAGTGGGTAGCCAACCCCTTCTTCAGGGGATCTTCCGGACCCAGGGATCAAACCAGGGTCTCCTGCATCGAAGGCAGGTTCTTTACCACTTGAGCCACCAGGGAAGCCCCAACTAACGCTGAGGTGCATAAAAAAACAGGAGGAGCTGAGGATGACTATAGGGTACGGGAGCGCCATGCTCATCAGCTGGTGTTTAATTGTTAGCACCTTACCAGATTTGTCGGTTCCCACCATCTTCTTGATCCTTCATAAAGAATCACAGACTCGAGAGTTGTAAAAGGACTTAGATCCTCTGCATCTTCTGGAAGGAATTTAATGTGTTAGGAAGACCACAGGCTTCACAGGCAGGTCGACCTGGGTTCTTACGGGCTGGAGGACTGTGTGCTTGCTAAACCTCTCTGAGCTTCAAAATCCTCACCTATGGAATCACGGTACAATAAATACCTTGCAAGGCAGGGTTTGCAATGATACACATAGAACAATAAGCGGATTGTCTGGGACACATCTGGCTTTCAGTAAACGGGAGCTCTCCTCGAGTCCAAGAGGCTTCCCTGGTGGCTCAGTAGTGAAGAACACGCCTGCCAAATGCAGGAGACATGGATTCGATCCCTGAGTCAGGAAGATTCCCCTGGAGGAGGAAATGGCAACCTGCTCCAGGATTCTTGCCTGGAGAATCCCATGAACAGAGGAGCCTGGTGGACTACCGTCCGCAGGGTCACAGAGTCAGCATTGAGCCCAAATCCTTCACTTTTCAGAGAAAGAAATGGACACTACCATCTCACGGAAGCTGGAGATGTTATCTGGGATCGTACAGGCAGAGCAGAGTTGATTATGGATTTAAAATATCCATATTTAAAAATCTGCTTAGGGAATTCCCAGGGCTTCCCTGATAGCTCAGTTGGTTAAGAATCTGCTTTCAGTTTGGGAGACCTGGTTTCAATCCCTGGGTTGGGAAGATCCCCTGGAGAAGGGAGAGGCTACCCACTTCAGTATTCTGGCCTGGAGAATTCAAGTCGGACACAACTGAACAACTTTCACTTTCACTTAGGGAATTTCCTGGAGATCTCGTGGTCAGGCTCTGCACTGGCACTGCAGTGGCCCAGGTTCAGTTCTTAGTCAGGGAACTAAACTCCCAAGCCACACCAAGCAGCCAAAAAAAGAGAGAACTATTTAAATGGATCTCAAGGGTATATACCTAGGACTCGAACTGAAGGTAGGACTTTAGGATAAATTCCTAGAAGTAAGATTGCTGCGTGAAAAAGTTAATAAATATATAGTTTTGTTCAGTTCAGTTCAGTCGCTCAGTCGTGTCTGACTCTGCGACCCCATGAACCGCAGCACACCAGGCCTCCCTGCCCATCACCAACTCCCAGAGTTTACCCAAACCTATGTCCATTGAGTTGGTGATGCCATCCAGCCATCTCATCCTCTGTCGTCCCCTTCTCCTCCTGCCCTCAATCTTTCCCAGCGTCAGGGTCTTTTCAAATGAGTCAGCTCTTTGCATCAGGTGGCCAAAGTATTGGAGTTTCAGCTTCAACATCAGTCCTACCAATGGACACCCAGGACTGATCTCCTTTAGGATGGACTGGTTGGATCTCCTTGCAGTCCAAGGGACTCTCAAGAGTCTTCTCCAACACCACAGTTCAAAAGCATCAATTCTTTGGCACTCAGCTTTCTTTATAGTCCAACTCTCACATCCATACATGACCACTGGAAAAACCATAGCCTTGACTAGATGGACCTTTGTTGGCAAAGTAATGTCTCTGCTTTTCAACATGCTGTCTAGGTTGGTCACAACTTTCCTTCCAAGGAGTAAGCGTCTTTTAATTTCATGGCTGCAATCACCATCTGCAATGATAGTTTTGTTAGGTATTGCCAAATTCCACCTCCCCAAAAGAATGGACATGTTTGCATTTCCACCAGAAATTTATGAGAGTGCCTTAAAGTTTTTCTAAAAACAGTAGTGATGTCTCTAGAGTAGGAAAATTGAAGTAATTTCAAAACCATGTTGTGCAAGACGCTGCACACAAACAGGTGCGCCCTTAATGGATTAAACGAGTTCAGCTGATGTGTCATCTTCATTGGGAACGGTGTGAGTACCAAGGAAAGCGCTTAGCGCAGAGCAGCTATTCAATTGGAAAGGCTTTCTTTTTCAAATATTGATTTCCTTGTGCGTGAGGGAAGCTCTGCTTTGTAGAGAAGTGAGAGGGATGGAGGTGGGGTGACCCAGATTTGTGGCTTTGTAAACACACATCCTCATGAACAAAGTTTAGTGAGATACATGCTGCCTCCCCACCAGCCACTCCCACTTCTCCTAAGGACTCTGATTGTACTGCTGTTTACTGTTATTCACTTCGTTCCCCAGAGCCTTTCTACTTTGGAAGAATATACCTCTCTCCCTAGATCTAGAAGATCTAGGTGGGTCATGTGACTCAGGCCTTAGCTAACCAGCCCAATGTTTTTTCTCTTTTTTTGAAATTTCCTCATTTATTTTCTCCAAGCTCTGTGACCTGCAGGATCTTAGTTCCTCGACTAGAGGACTAGAGAATCAAACCCGCTCTCCCTGCAGTGAAGTGCAGACTCTTTAACCCCTGAACTGCAAGGAAGTCCCCTAACCAGCCCAACCTTATTCCGTGATTGTGTTGATGTTTCCGGTGTGGACGCATAACACGGTGAGGACCAGGGGAGAAAATATGGATCTGACAAGAGAAAAAAAAAAAGCAGGGAGGTGTTTGCCTAACTGATCCTCTCGATAAACTAACAGTGAAGACTGTCTACCTCTGGGTCTCCATCTGCATGACCCAACAAATCCCATTAAGTAATCAGTAAGAGCTGGGTGTTCTATAACTGCAACCAAAAACATTCTGATTTATACAATGAGAAGCTTCAGTATTACCTACAAGAAATGTTTCATAAGTACATGATATTCTTTACATCTTTTTAAAGAACAGGTGTATGAAAAAATACATATCTTTTTCATCAAAGTATAGCTGACTTACAATGTTGTGTTAATTTTTGCTGTACAGCAAAATGATATATATATATTCTTTTTAATGTTCTTTTCCATTAAAGTTTATCCCAGGAATATAGTTCCCTGTGCTATATAGTGAGACATTATTGTCCAACCAGAAAGATATATATCTTTGCATGAGGCTTCTTAATTCCAGAAAACAGTCTGTCATCTTCATATTAATAGTCAGTGCTACTGGTTCCAGATTCTTGCCTTTTAGAACCTAACACATACTAAGTCGCTTCCGTTGTGTCCAACTCTGTGCAACCCTATTGACTGTAGCCTGCCAGGCCCCTCTGTCCTTGGAGGTAAGAATACTGAAGAGCGTTGCCATGCCCTCCTCCAGGAGATTTTCCCAAATCCAGGGATCAACCCTTATCTCCTACATCTCCTGCATGGCAAGCAGATTCTTTACCACTATTGCCACCTGGGAAGCCCTTAGAAACTAAAGTGGGCATTAGTATTGGTAGTTCTAAATTTGTGATCTCTCGGTCTTACAAGTTAGATTCAAAACTTTATTGAGAAAGTTCAGTAAGTCATGAAGTATCTTTAGATCAGAACAAAAGACGTATACACCTAGATTGGCTACACTTTCCCACCATTTTGAAATACAGTTGCCCTACCTTTCTCAATTACGATTATATTTCTGCTTCTCCGAGCTTCTGCTTTGTTCAATCAAAACCTTTAATTTATTCTGTTACAGATTGTTTAGTGTGGGTTGTCAAGACCTAAAAAGATCCTGGGCTTTTATTCTTCCTGCGAGCTGACAAAGCAGCCTATGACAATTTCATGGATGCTGACAGACCACACAAAAGTCCAAGTCAGACACAAAAGATTTTGTTGCTCATAGTAATAGGAGTAATCAGCAAATCAGTATTTCCTCTCACTGCCTGCTAGAGCCCCAGTAGCCATAGGGCAGTGGGGAAAGGGTGAGATATGACCAGTGCATGGAGTGGGCTGCATACAGGAGAAGAATCTTCGGCTTAGGGAATCCAAATATTTTATAATGGACAGTATGCATGACTTTGCTCTGGTTACTCTACAAATGGCTTAGGAAATCCAGGACCTCAGTACAAAATGGGTTGTAGTTCAAGTCATTGCCAGCATCAATATTATCTGAATCAGATTAAGATTTATGGACTTGGTAAGGGAGCAAATAATATAACTTGGCACCTTAACAGTATTTGTCTATTTTTTGGAGACTCCATGTGTGGAAGTGGATGGAGAGGAGGCAAAGGAAAGAAATGTTGGTAGAGGCAAACGGTGATGCTGGGAACACACCAGCTTATCCACCTTGCCTTCGATCACAATCCTTTAACCCCACACATGGCAACCTCATGTTAGGAAGGCACATGTTTTCTGGCACCTTTTTCACCCTCTTTCCAAGGGGCTTTGCCACCTAACCTCATACAATACTCACCTTGAAAAGAGCTGCAATAAAAATACATTTTTTTTCCATATCACATGTCTGCAGCATTTTAGTACCTAGAGAAGTTTCAGCACTTTTTATTGTGTGGCACTCTGGACAACTCTCAGAAAGGCTCATCTCTTAATCTGGCCCTAATCGCTGCAATCACGGGGAATGAAGATCTCTACTGAGTATTTGTATCTTTCATGCTACATTAAGTGACAATCTAAGAAAGGCAGGGAGGTAGGAAAGGAATTGATATTTTGTGCAAGGTACTGTGCTAACCATTTTAAGTACATGATTTCACTTAGTCATCATCAGTTCAGTTCAGTTCAGTCACTCAGTCGTGTCCAGCTCTTTGCGACCCCATGGACCTCAGCATGCCAGGCCTCCCTGTCCATCTCAGAGTTTACCCAAACTCATGTCCATTGAGTTGGTGATGCCATCCAACCATCTCATCCTCTGTCGTCCCCTTCTCCTCCTGCCTTCAATCTTTCCCAGCATCAGGGTCTTTTCAAATGAGTCAGCTCTATGCTAACTAAGATCCAGAAAGGTAAGTAACTTATATCAGGGTAATAAGTGACAGAATCAGGTTAAAAATTCTACATATCTCTGACATCAGAATCCATGGTGAGTTCAGAAAATTCATCTTGAAATTCAGGAACATTGTAACTCAGGGAAGAGCTCTGTGCAATGAAAGAACAGTACTAATATGTGTAGAATACTGAACGTGATTATAAATAATTACAGGAAAATTTCCCTAGTTGGAACAGTTACTGCCATACTCTACCATAGTATTAGGTCTCTCGCTGACTGCATTATATACGCAAGTAGGCCAAGACTGGTTTTCTGAGGAGGGGGGGTAACATTTGTTTAGAGTTGGGCGCTCCTTTTAATTTTCACAAGAGCAATTTCAACTCGAATCTTGTATTTCTACTATCTTGCTATTTACTTCAGAGAAAAAAAAGCATAAGTGCTCAGACTAGAACTTCCTGAACCTCTTTGAGCTCCACATCCCAAACTATATCTGGCACCTACATCCATTTTTTAATTGAAGTATCATTGCAGGTCAAGAAGCAACAGTTAGAACAGGACATGGAACAGCAGACTAGTTCCAAATTGGGAAAGGAGTACGTCAAGTCTGTATATTGTCACCCTGCTTATTAATTTCTATGCAGAGTACATCATGAGAAACGCTGGGCTGGAAGAAGCACAAGCTGGAATCAAGATTGCCGGGAGAAATATCAAGAGCCTCAGATATGCAGATGACACCACCCATATGGCAGAAAGTGAAGAAGAACTAAAGAGCCTCTTGATGAAAGTGAAAGGAGAGCGAAAAAGTTGGCTTAAAGTTCAACATTCAAAAAACTGAGATCATGGCATTTGGTCCCATCACTTCATGGCAAATAGATGGGGAAACAGTGGAAATAGTGACAGACTTTATTTTGGGGGGCTCCAAAATCACTGCAGATGGTGACTGCAGCCATGAAATTAAAAGATGCTTGCTCCTTGGAAGGAAAGCTATAACAAACCTGGACCATGTATTAAAAAGCAGAGACATTAGTTTGCCAACAAAGGTCTGTCTAGTCAAGGCTATGGTTTTTCCTGTGGTCATGTATGGATGTGAGGGTTGGACTATAAAGAAAGCTGAGCACTGAAGAATTAATGCTTTTGAACTGTGGTGTTGGAGAAGACTCTTGAGAGTCCCTTGGACTTCAAGGAGATCAAACCTTTCAATCCTAAGTTGGCTACCTGATGTGAAGAGCCTACTTATTGGAAAAGACCCTGATGCTGGGAAAGATTGAAGGCAGGAGGATAAGGGGACAGCAGAGGATGAGATAGTTGGATGACCTGTCCATCACTGACTCAATGGACATGAGTTTGAGCAAGCTCCAGGAGATAATAAAGGATAGGGAAGGCCTGGTGTGCTGCAGTCCATGGGGTCACAGAGTTCGACCTGATTAGTGACTAAACAACAACAAGAACAATAGTAAATTTACAATGTTGTGTTATAAAATCTGCTGTACAGAAAAGTCACTCAGTTATACACATATACATACATTCTTTTTTATATTCTTTTCCCTTATGGTTTATCACAAGATATTGAATAAAGTTCCCTCTGCTATACAGAAGGACACTGTTGCTTATCCATCCTGTATATGTGCTGGGCTTGTGCTTAGTCGTGTCCAACTCTTTGCAACCCTATGGACTGTAGCCCACCAAGCTCCTCTATGGGGACTCTTCAGGTAAGACTACTGGAGTGGGTTGCCATGCCTTTCTCCAGGGGATCTTCCAAACCCAGGGACTGAACCCAGGTCTCCCACATTGCAGGCGGATTCTTTACCATCTGAGCCACCAGGGAATCCCACAAATACTGGAGGAGCCAGGGGACCTTCCCGACGCAGGAATCAAATTGGGGTCTCCTGCATTACAGGCGGATTGTTTACCAGCTGCTGAGCTATGAGGGAAGCCCATGCTATATATAATAGTTTGCATCTGCTAACCCCAGACTCTCAATTCATCCCTCCCCTACCCCCTTTCCCCGCTGGCAACTACAAGTCTGTTCTCTATGTCTGAAAATCTGTTTCTGTTTCATCAGTTCAGTTCAGTTCAGTTCAATTCAGTCGCTCAGTTGTGTCTGACTCTTTGCGACCCCATGAATCACAGCACCCAGGCCTCCCTGTCCATCACCAACTCCTGGAGTTCACCCAAACTCATCTCCATTGAGTCGGTGATGCCATCCAGCCATCTCATCCTCGGTCGTCCCCTTCTCCTCCTGCCCCCAATCCCTCCCAGCATCAGGGTCTTTTCCAATGAGTCAACTCTTCGCATGAGTTGGCCAGAGTATTGGAGTTTCAGCCTCAACATCGGTCCTTCCAATGAACACCCAGGACTGATCTCTTTTAGGATACACTAGTTGGACCTCCTTGCAGTCCAAGAGACTCTCGAGAGTCTTCTCCAACACCACAGTTCAAAAGCATCAATTCTTCGGCGCTCAGCCTTCTTCACAGTCCAACTCACATCCATACATGACCACTGGAAAAACCATAGCCTTGACTAGATGGACATTTGTTGGCAAAGTAATGTCTCTGCTTTTCAATATGCTATCTAGGTTGGTCATAACTTCTCTTCCAAGGAGTAAGTGTCTTTTAATTTCATGGCTGCAGTCACCATCTGCAGTGATTTTGGAGCCCAAAAAAGTAAAGTCTGCACCGTTTCCCCATCTCTTTCCCATGAAGTGAGGGGACCGGATGCCGTGATCTTCATTTTCTGTTTCATAGACAGGTTCGTTTGTGTTATATTTTAGACTCCACACATAAGTGATATCATTTGTCTTTTTCTGTCTGACCTACTTCACTTGGTAGGATAATTTCTATGTCCATTCATGTTTCTGCAAATAGCATTATTTCATTCTTCTTTATGGCTTAGCAATATTCCATTGTGTGTGGGGATGAATACCAAATCTTCTTTACCTGTCTGTGGACATTAGGTGTTGCCATGTCTTGGCTATTGTGAATAGTCTGTCCCTATTCTTGGTTCCCCTCCCTGCTCACAGTGGAAGATGCCCTCCTCCATCTAAAGCTGATTCTTATACCCAGACCCTCCTTCCTCTTCCAGTCCAACTCCATCAACTATCCTTCCTCAGATATAGTCTCTAACCATTAAATGTCTACCAGCTCTTAACTAACAGCATTTAAACATGAACCAGGCTTTACCTTCTTAAAAGACTCTTTCTATATCCCATATATATGTTTCTTCTATGTAGTATGTTATTTCCTTCCTTCAGAGCCAAGTTTCTTTGAAGAAATGACTGTATTCCTGGTCTTTGCTTCCTATTTCTTATTAATGTCCCAACCACTATGATGATTACAACACAGTAAAATGGGCCAAAATAGTGCCTCAGTTTCCTCACTGGTACAATGCAGGTTATTACAATACCCACCTCAGGACTGTGAGGATTATATCAGTTATTATATATTAAAGCCCTTAGGACAGTGCCTGGCACTGTAAATATTAACTATCATTACTATTATAAAATCTTAATTACACAGCTGCAAGTGTAAGGATAAGATTAAGAGAATGGAGAGGACCAACTTCAAAGTTTTGCCCAACCAAACAACAGATACAGCTATTGCAAAGTGACTTTTTAAAGGACACATTGGAATAAATGACGTTACTATGCTATAAACTTCATTCAGTGAAAGTGAAAGTCGCTCCGTCGTGTCGGGACTCTTTGCGACCCCATGGTCTGTACAGTCCATGGAATTTTCCAGGCCAGAATTACTGGAGTGGGTAGCCGTTCCCTTCTCCAGGGTATCTTCCCAACCCAGGGATCCAACTCAGACCTCTCGAATTGCAGGCGGATTCTTTACCAGCTGAGCCACGAGGCAAGTCCAAGAATAACTCCATTCAGACACGTATCTTATTCTTTGTTCTGTTCCCAGGACTCCGCACAAGGTCTGGAGAATAGCAAATACTCAATATCCATCCATTTTATCATCTCATCTAATATTCATCTTAACGCATAGACACTGATAACAAATTATTAATAGAATTTTTCTGCCTCCAAAATGAACTCGATAAATCTGTCGGCTTGATATATTTTTAAAAATTCGTTTAAATTTAATGTACTTTTTTTCAGAATCAACCATGAACCACACGCACACGCTGCTAGTTTTACTTAACAAAAGCATATTGAAGTTTAGGAGAGAATAAACCCCCAAGCTGTCTCCCAGTCTCCTAGGAGACGGGGGTCTGACGTCAGGGAACCTGCAAGCTCGAACGCCCTACTGCGCATGCCCGCCGGCTCCCCAGCGGAGGCTGGGCGCAGTGCGCATGCTCACGCCGGGGTCAAAGGGTCAGCGTCTCTGACTGGCTGAGGGGAAGACACCGGGCGGTAAATGGCGCTGCAGGCGGGAAGGTTGAGTGGCTGGTGCTCCGAGCTTCCGGGAAGATGTGTAGTGACTTCCATAGGGCTGAATCTGGGACGGAGGTGAGAGGCGCCGGGGTGAAAGCCAGGGAGACGAAAACAGGGCCGCGGGCGGGCGCGGGAGGCCAGAGGGCGCGGGAGGCCAGAGGGCGCGGGAGGCCCGGGCCCTCAGGAGGAGGAGGCGCGCGGAGCCCGGACGCCGGCGACCCTGGTGCCCCGTCCCCCAAACTTGCGCCCCCCGGAGACCTGGGGCCCTCAGAGGGCTCACTGCGTACACGACTGGGTGTAAAGTGGGGGCTGTCTAGTCTCTAGCGTTATGGGCCAAACCCATGCATGGCAGTCAAACACGGTGTGCAGGAGAGGCTAAGAAAAGTAGAGTGTCGCCCGGCTGAGCGTTCATAGATTTTTCTAGAACAGGGGTGTCTGAGTAGGTGGCACCACCTTTGCCTTCTGTACGTCTTTGCTTATGGTGTCCTGCTCTCGCTATTACAATATATATCCAGCCTAAGTATCCAAGGCCACGCAAGCAGTGTGAGGTCTGCAAGGATTTATTCAGGAATTGAACCAGCAAGGACCAAGCACTTAGTATGTGTCAGCCGCGGGTGAAAGATCTAGAGTCAGAAGCAGGAAACAGCTTCCGCTATTGCAGAACTGAGAAGGGAGGCCAACCGCAAATTACAGGACCTTGGGCAACCTGGAAGACTTAACTGGGAGGAGGAGGCGACAGCTGAAGTTTCAGGGACCTTTTGAAGGTGACTTGGCAAGGAAGGGGTGACATGGGGCAGGGAGTTGGAAGTATGTGGGTTCTGCCTTTGGGTTTCCCTGATAGTGATAAAGTTACATTTTTACATAGCAAGGACACAGTGATTTATAACAAAATACAGTGATCTATAACAAAAGAGGAAATCCATTAACTCAAAAAGTCTAGTATTGTAACCTTAAAAACTACTATATTTCCTTTTCTATATTCCAAATACATTGATTAATATTTTCCCAGGTGCCTAAGGATATGGAGGCCTGGCGGCAATCATTGACTCAACAATGAGAAAAGCCCTATGCTAATTAAGACTTTCAAAATACTCCAAAACTCTCTGTGCCGTTTATAGTTGAGAGGTAGTAAACAATCATGTGCTTAGTGGCAGGAGTATGGATAATCCTGTCGCACAAGCTAGTCTGTCAACAGAGAGGTTTGACCTGAGACACCCTTGTCCCACCTAGAGCAGGGAATTAGCAGCAATTATTGACACAACAAATGAAAAACCCTTCACCAATATAATTCCTAACCAACCCACTATACTAATAATTTCTAACTCCCCAAAAGAATTTGCCTTTAGTAAGTCTAAAACATCTCGTGCCTCTCAGGTTGGGAGGCTGTAAACAGGTAAAGAACCCGCCTGCAATGCAGGAGACCCCGGGTTCAATTCCTGGGTCGGGAAGATCCCCCGGAGAAGGGATAGGCTGCCCACTCCAGTATTCTTGGGCTTCCCTGGTGGCTCAGCTGGTAAAGAATCCGCCTGCAATGTGGGAGACCTGGGTTCGATCCCTGGGTTGGGAAGATCCCCTGGAAAAGGGAAAGGCTACACTCCAGTATTGTGGTCTGGAGAATTCCATTGACTGTATAGCCCATGGTGTCGCAAAGAATCGGACACGACCAAGCGACTTTCACGTTTATGCTCGCTTGATTTAGGGGAAGTGCAAGTAGTTCTTTGTAGTTGAATCCCAACAAAGCTGGTGGGGACACAGTATTGGGAGGTCAGCCCTGAGAAGTAGGCAGTGCAGGTTATGGAGGATCTTTTATAGAGGAGGGAGGATGGGTAGCAGTGCCCTAAACTGATGAGCAAGCTTTCTGCGCGGGTCCAGATAGTCTGTATTTAGGTTTTGTGGGCCATTCCCTCTGTCGGGACTGCTCAGCCCTGCTGTTTAATGTGAAAGCAGCCAGAGATGTGTAAACAAATGAGTGTGGCTCTGTTCCAATAAACCTTTTGTTCTTTTGGGGGATCTTATTTTTGTTGCCAGGTCTTCATTGCTGTACCAGCTTTCTGTAGTTGTGGCAAGTGGGGGCTGCTCTCTGGTTGTGGTGTGGAGGCTTCTGTTGTTGGGAGCGCGGCCTGTACCGCACAGCAGGCTTAGGTGGCTGTGGCAAGTGGGCTTTGTAGCTGTGGCCCCCAGGCTCTAGAGCACAGGCGTGATAGTTGTGGCACACAGGCTTAGTTGCTCCACGGCCTGTGGGGTCTTGCTGGACCAGGGATGGAACCCACGTCTCCTGCGTTGGCAGGCAGATTTTTTATCACTAAGCAACCAGGGAGTCCCAACCTTTTGTTTTTTAAACATCAAGATTTGGCCTGCTGGCCATAGTTTGCCAACCCTTGCTCCTTCAGAGTAGAGGCGCCTCTCCCTGTAAGAACTGCTAAAGCTACAAGCTTACTGACTGAAATGATAATTTGAATCCCAGGTTAAACTCAGGTGACTTTTGCAGTCAGAACAAGGCTAGTATCTGAAAACCCAGTGCAGTCAAATCACTGAACAAAAAATTCATCACATCGTCTGCCTGCCTGGCGATCCTCAGCAAGATGCCTTACTAGAATTACTTTGGAGTACAGAGTGGGTGGGGGTGGGGAGGATGCTTCTTTATTCTTTTTCCTTTTTGTCAACAAAACCAACTAAACAAGCCTCTTTTTTTCTTAATTGCTGGGCACCCTGTGGCCGTTGCTTAATTTATTTGGATTCTGTTTCTTTTCTTTGTACATTAGTCTATGACACGAACTTCTTGGAGTCATTGTGTTGAGGAAGATATCTGAGGTCACAGACTATCCCAAGAAACTGACATAAGCTACTTTAAAATTTTAATTCACAAGAGTAGCCACATTATAAAATAGCTAACGTTCCCTACATCTTGTGACTAGGAGGCAAAAGACATTTCATACAGGGTCTTAAAAAAACACAAAAGTTGCAAAGAGGATTTTTTTTTAAAGCAGATTCCGGGGGTGCAATTTCTAGTAGGCGAGAGAGCAAGTGGAAAACTTACATAGTGAGCCCTTGATTTAAAGAAGACACACCTTGGAATGAAATTTATGGTAGATAGTCTGTCCTTTACCTTACTTTTAAACAGTAGCAATGGTATTTTTACTTTTATATTCCTCTGAACATTAGAAAAGATTTTTGGCAATATTTTAGTATCACCCACCAAGTGGCTGTATTTGCATATAGTTGTTAAGTAGTGATATATGCTGAGTTTTCTCAAAAATGCCAGTATTTGTTAAGTATAAAAGTAACCGGTGGATAAAAAAATTCACTGTCCAGTTTTGATTGACATGTACAACATACTTTTTCTTCTCTTTTAATTTTATTATGATAGTTTCTATTATATTTATTATTAAAGTAGTACATGCTTATGGCAGAAAATTCCAGTAGTACAAAGTGAAAAGTTGGAAACCTCTCTACCCCAGTTATCATGTCCCAAGGGTGGTGCTAGTGGTAAAGAACCCGCCTGCCAATGAGGGTTTGCGCCCTGGGTGGGGAAGATCCCCTGGAGGAGGAAATGGCAACCCACTCCAGTATCCTTGCCTGGAGAATCCCATGGACAGAGGAGTCTGTAGGGCTATAGTCCATAGGGTCGCAAAAAGTTGAACATGACTGAAGCAATTAGTATGAATAAAAGGTGGATTTTTGTGACGTTTCCCAGAAATTCTCTCTCTCTTTTGTGTTTTTTTGATGTTTTGGCTGCTCTGCTCAGCATGTGGGACGGTTTTCCAACGAGTTATTGAACCCAGGCCACCACAGTGAAAGTGAAGTACACGAACCACTAGACCACTAGGGAATTCCCTGCCAGAAATTTCCTAATGTCATTGTTTTGGAGGCTGAGATGGAGAGTGCTGGATTTTGATTCTAGTCTTGGCTCTGCCAGCAGCAGGCTGAGAGATTTTGTATAAGTTATTAAACCTTGGGGCTTCCCAGGTGGCGCGAATCTGCCTACCAACTCAGGAGACCTAAGAATGGGGGTTCGATCCCCGAGTCAGGAAGATCCCATGGAGGAAGAAATGGCAACTCACTCCAGTATTCTTGCCTGGAAAATCCCACAGACAGAGGAGCCTGGCGGGCTACAGTCCATGGGGCTGCAAAAAGTGGGACACAGCTGAGCACATATATTAAACCTTGGCTTCTAGCTGTAAGATGAGGGTGATAGATGATAATTTCTCAGTTCCCTTTCAGCTGTACTTCTAGAAGGTGAGTCCTTATATTTCTGCATATCCTTCCACTAAGCACAGTATTCCCTGCACAGTACACACTTGATAAATATTTATTAATAGTAATGCCTGATTTTCTTTATTTTTTGGCTGCACTGTGCTGCACACGGGATCTTAGTTCTATAACCAGGTATTGACCTGTGCCCTTGGCAGTGACAGTGCAGAATTGTAACCATTGGTCCACCTGGAAATCCCCTGGTTTTCTTTTCTTAGAAAAGGTTCAACTCACCTGCCAAATCAACTAGCCCTGAAAATGGATGGTGCTGGAGCGTCGGGCCCATACCTGGCTGTTGCTGGCAGTCAAAGAGGCACAAGAGGGCTGGTGTGCCAAACAACACCCCACCACCACCATGCTGTGACGCATAGGAGGGCCACTTCGGTGAGCCTTGAAGCCTAGGTTGTGAACCCATGTGGAGCCACAAGAGGCAAATATTACATAAGACAAGTAGTGTTTATTAAATAATAATATTTGGTCTTGCAGTGATAGAACAACATCTGTCCCCTTCTCTGTTTTCATCCCTTCTTACCCAGAACAGAATCAGTGCTCCATCATTACCATTACTCCATTGTGAGTACTTTCAACTTCCTTGTCTTTTTACATCCTAACCTACAAAGGCAGAGACATTACTTTGCCAACAAAGGTCTGTCTAGTCAAGGCTATGGTTTTTCCAGTGGTCATGTATGGATGTGAGAATTGGACTATAAAGAAAGCTGAGCGCTGAAGAATTGATGCTTTTGAACTGTGGTGTTGAAGAAGGACTCTTGAGAGTCCCTTGGACTGCAAGGAGATCCAACCAGTCCATCCTAAAGGAGATCAGTCCTGGGTGTTCATTGGAAGGACTGATGTTGAAGCTGAAACTCCAGTACTTTGGCCACCTGATGCAAAGAACTGACTCCTTGGAAAAGACCCTGATGCTGGGAGGGATTGGGGGCAGGAGGAGAAGGGGGCGACAGAAGATTAGATGGTTGGATGGCATCACCAACTCAATGGACATGAGTTTGAGCAAGCTGCAGGAGTTAGTGAAGGACAGGGAAGCCTGGCGTGCTGCAGTTCATGGGATCACAAAGAGTCGGACATGACTGAACTCAACTACTTTCCTGACCATGGTTAAACCTAGCTGTCTACTTCCTACTTCCTACTGTTTACCGTCTACCCACTCAGCTGGATATTGCTAGAGAAAATCACAACCAGGCTGACCGATTTCATTTTTAAATTTATAATCATCAACTTCAAGTGGACTCCCAATCCACCTGTGCTTTCCTAGCTAATTCACTTTGTCTCTACAAAATACCTGGTATCAAATCCAATCTTATGCCTGAATTCTAGCCACACATGTTCTAGTACCTTCTTGATACCCACATGGATGTCTAATAGGCCTCCCACACTTATCACGTTCATCATGATTAACTCCTGGATGAAAATAGAAAATAGAGAAAATAGGAGAAGCCTTGCCCCAAACTGAAGCCTTGGTGTACCACCACACACGTACACCCAGCCCCAGCCTGCTCCCTCCTCTGCCTTCCCTATCTTGTTAAATGGTGGATTTTTTTCTACCTTTTGCTCAAGCCAAAAACCTTGGAGTCATTCTCGAATCCACGTTTCCCTCTCCTGTTAGACCACGTTCATTAGTGCCTTCTGTCTTCTGTGCCGTCAATGTGTTTTCACGGGTTTGACCACATTTCACTACCTTTCCTGCAGCCGTTCCTCTTCCTGGTGACCATTACCTGCTTGACTGCAGTGACCTCCTGACTGGCCTCTGCTCCACCCTGTTCACACTTCCTCTAATGTATTTTCCACGTAGTATCCACAATGCTCCATTCAAAACAGAAGCAGACTCTACTGCCCAGAGCTTTCCAGAGGTTCCTGTATCATTCATGGTAGAACCTGGAATCCTGTTTCTTACATGATTTGCAAACTGTGATTTGTCCTTCAGCCCCACCAATAACCTCAGCTCTCCTCTCCTGCCTTTGTGATCTCCTCTCCCTCACTCTTCTTCAGACTCACTGTTGTTGCTCTTCCTTGAATGTACCAGATCTGCCTCAGCCTCAGAGCCTCTGCAGTTCCTGTTGAGTCTGCCTAGATACTTCTCCCTCAGAAGGTGACACGGCTCACTTCCACACTTGCATCGTTTCTGTTCACAAGCCAACTTGTATGAGGAGGTCCTTTCTACTGTTTGTTTTTTAAGATTTGTTTATGGCTACACTGGGTCTTCGTGGCATTGTGCAGGCTTTCTCTAGTTGGGGCCAGTGGGGGCTGCTGTCTGTCAGTCGCTGAGGTGGTTTCTCGTGTTGCAGAGCGTGGGCCCTAGAGTGTGCAGACCTCAGTAGCTGCGGCTCACCGGCCCTAGAGCGCAGGCTCAGTAGTGGCGGCGCACAGGCTCAGTTGTCCTGCAGCATGTGAGATCTTCTCAGGCCGAGGGCTGAGCCCATGTCCCCTGCATCAGCAAGTAGGTTCCTAACCACTGAGCCACCAGGGAAGTGCCCTTCCTACTGTTAATCTTTATTCCACTTACCTGTTTCTTCCTCTAAACACTTACATCTGACATCTTACATTGTACATGTGTTGTCTTCCCACCTCCCACCCCTGCCATTTAAGAATCATGATTGCCGATGTTCTCTGTTTATTCCTTTAAGTCTCAGTGTTTAGAACAGTATTTAGCTCACTGCAGGTGCTCAGTTGGTCTTCCCCAGTGACTCAGTAAAGAATACCTGTGCGATGCTGGAGACACAGCTTCGGTCCCTAGGTTAGAAAGATCCCCTGGAGAAGGAAATGGCAACCCACTCCAGTGTTCTTGCCTGGGAAATCCCATGGACAGAGGTGCCTGGTGGGCTGCATCCATGGGGTCGCAAGAGTAGGACACGACTTAGCTACTAAACAACATCTGGCTTCTGTCTCCATCTTCCACTAAGAGTGCTTTTCTCAAGGTTACATGTTGCCAAATGCTCATTTCTAAGCACCCCTCCTAGACTAGAAAGGCAGAAGGTGCACTTCCTGTAGACAAGCTGTTCAGGACCCCAGAACAGGCTGATTAGTGCATCTCTAAAATAATCCATTAGGAAAATCCCTCCTTCCCTGGGGAAGAGAGAACAAGAGGATAGGAGAATACACCTCACGTGTTTCTCCAGCAGAGTCCCTCACAAACGGGGCAGGAGGCCAGGGGAGGGAGTGTTCTCCAGTGTTAAGGTTCTGCAGTTTTGAGTCTATGCTTTGTTATCTCTTTCTGAGGTCTTGTGTATAGTTGATTTTTCTAAGTGAAATTTTGAAGCACAGTCTGATAATAACTTACTAGTGAAGTCTTAACTGTACATTTAATGAAATTACTAATTTGTGGAATGTCATGAATTAAAATTTAGTCTTTATTTTGCTAGAAATTAATGCTGCTTAAGTACGTATAGTAATTCTCCCCTGACTTTTAATATATTTTTCTTATAGGATGATTGCTTTTTAAAACATTAGTGAAAGGCAGTAACTCTCAGGGAATATACTAGAAACAATGGAATTGTATTATTTCAGTTCAGTCGCTCAGTCGTGTCCGACTCTTTGCAACTCCATGAATCGCAGCACGCCAGGCCTCCCTGTTCATCACCATCTCCCGGAGTTCACTCAGACTCAGGTCCGTCGAGTCCGTGATGCCATCCAGCCATCTCATCCTTGGTTGTCCCCTTCTCCTCCTGCCCCCAATCCCTCCCAGCATCAAAGTCTTTTCCAATGAGTCAACTCTTTGCATGAGGTGGCCAAAGTACTGGAGTTTCAGCTTTAGCATCATTCCTTCCAAAGAAATCCCAGGGCTGATCTCCTTCAGAATGGATTGGTTGGATCTCCTTGCAGTCCAAGGGACTCTCACTAGTCTTCTCCAACAACACAGTTCAAACGCATCAATTCTTTGGTGCTCAGCCTTCTTCACAGTGCAACTCTCACATCCATACGTGACTACTGGAAAAACCATAGCCATGACTAGATGGACCTTAGTCAGCAAAGTAATGTCTCTGCTTTTGAATATGCTATCTAGGTTGGTCATAACTTTTCTTCCAAGGAGTAAGTGTCTTTTAATTTCATGGCTGCAGTCACCATCTGCAGTGATTTTGGAGCCCCCCAAAATAAAGTCTGACATTGTTTCCACTGTTTCCCCATCTATTTGCCATGAAGTGATGGGACCAGATGCCATGATCTTCGTTTTCTGAATGTTGAGCTTTTGTACTATTTAGTATCTGAGTAACAGCTGTCTTTTCCATGTAATTTAGACAAAAGCTTTATTGAAGAGCCAGGCCTAGTACTCTGCCCTGAAGGGCAGTTGAATTTTCTAAGTAGCAGAAGAGCCTGATTTCATAAATGAAAAGAATTAGTCCTCTGATTTAAGGGACTCCATGATAAGGGCCAAATTTTGCACTGATCACATACATATTAACATAGATGCTGTTTCCTTGCCTTCCTACATGTTCCAGCTTGTCTCTTTATGTTATATGTTGTTTAGTTACTAAGTCTGTTTGACTCTGCAATCACGTGGACTATAGCCCACCAGTCCATGGGATTTCCCTGGCAAGAATACTGGAGTGGGTTGCCATTTCTTCTCCAGGGGATCTTCCTGACCCAGGGATCCAACCTGCATCCCCTGCATTGATTGGTGGATTCTTTATCGCTGAGCCACCTGGGAAACTCTTTCTGTGTTATTATAGTTACACATACTTGCCTGGAGTAAATTTCCTTTATATATTGTATATGCAGGAAAACTACTAAAAATTGTATTCAGTTTGTAGATGAAAATCCAAGCCTGTTATAGGGCAGCTGCTGCTGCTGCTGCTGCTAAGTCGCTTCAGTCGTGTCCGACTCTGTAAGACCCCATAGACAGAATCCTACCAGGCTCCCCTGTCCCTGGGATTCTCCAGGCAAGGAGGGGGGGTGAAAATTTGGGTTAGAGTGTAGATGGACTTTCACACTTAACTGGTTTGAAACTGTGCTGCTGGGTCCATCTGCAAACAGATTTCATCACAAAAGGTCAGGGGAAATGAGCCTTTATCCAAATGACAATTACATATGTGTGTTTGCCTTAATATCATTCATTTCTGGTAATTTGATCTTTAAGCTCCCCTTCCTGCTCTAGTGTAAGCTTCTCCATAAAAATGAAATGATGCTTTAAAACATCTTTATGATATGTATTCTACTTAATAAGCATATATAATAAACATATACCTTGAAGGTATACGATCACCTATAAAACAGACTCTTGTTAGTGACTATTAATAACTTTAGCAATAACTAAGAATACTCATGGACTTTTGTAGAACTTTGCATAGATTGTCCAAACATAGGAAAATCTGTGTAGTTAAGGATCCTTTTACTCCAGGCTTTGCCCAGTTCTACCTCCCTGTGCCCTGTTTACCTTCATCTTAAGCAGCTACTAAGTTTGTGCCAGATGTAAAGCATTTTGGAATTGGTGGTGAGCCAAGATAGAGCCCTCTCCTTTAAGCTCTTACATCCAGATGAGGGAGACTGGTGATGTGTTCTGAAGTATAGGAATAGCTTTCTGGAAGGAGGTGGCCCTCAGGAATGTATAGAGTTTTCATTCATTCAATAGTCTGGGCCTTAGAGTATTTGAGAGTATAGGGAAAGGACATTTCTCTATCAATGAACATTTTTTATGTGCCTGAAAGAACTATATGCTGAATCTCTTTCAAAATTAAAGTAGCCTTTCACACTGATTGGCTTCTCTGATGGCTCAGAGGTTAAAGCGTCTGCCCGCAATGCGGGAGACCCAGGTTTGATCCCTGGGTCCCATCCCTGGGTCGGGAAGATCTCCTGGAGAGGGAAATGGCAACCCACTCCAGTATTCTTGCCTAGAGAATTCCATGGACAGAGGAGCCTGGCGGGCTACAGTCTATGGGGTCTCAAAGAGTCAGACACGACTCAGTGCCTTCACAGAGCCCCATGTCATTTCTGTTACAGCACCTCCAATACTTTCTTGAATTCTTTAACCCTTTGACTCTGCCCCATTCAATTCTTTGAGGATAGGAACTGTGTCTGTTGTATCTGTGTATGCCCAGCAACTTATTCACTGGACTATTTACTGTAAATATTCAACTGGAATATTTACCAATGGATATTTGTATAATTAAGTATTACCCCCTTTGTAGTGTTGCTCCAGTGTTGATTGTGCTGTTGAAAGAAAACATTTGGGGATCCTTGTGATGTTAGGGTGTGTTACGAGAGATGGTTGAGAGAGACCAGGTAATTGTTTAGACAGGACCTTAGATTGGTTTGACCTTCAGCTGAGGAAGTCCAAAAACTGTTGTCCCTGCACTCAAATTTTTGTCCGACTCAGTGATACAGACTTTGAGGCTTTGTAGCACAGGGGAAGAACTCCAGGCTTTGGGAGCCAGACATCTTGGTGAAATCCTGACTCATTTTCTCATCTGAAAAGCAGAATGATAACAAATAGAGTTAATGTAACAATTAAAAGAGATAATGTATATAAGTTATGTACCACTGATACCACAGCAAGTACAAATAGTAGTTGTTTTTAGATAGATATTGTTATGATGATAGAACCTGGCAGATACTGATTTACAAACCAAATGCCAAAACTGTTTATTTACAATTTTAGTGCAAGTGCCAAATAGATGAAGATTGTGTCCTCAATGTATTCTTTCCCAGTTAGGAAATTTGGGCTCAGAAAGGTTGCTTAGAGAATCAAGAGAAATAGTTTAATTATCTTAATAGCTGCCATCACCAAACTCTGTTTGCCTGATGTGGTCATCTTCCCTAAAGGAATTAAACTGTCCTGCCAAGCAGAACTTAGTTGGATTCCTTGTACCTTGGCTTAAGTTACTTTTTGCCCTTCTGAAGCTCTAGGTTGATTACACCTTGCTTCTTTCAACTCCTCAAATCTGGGCATCATTCACTTAAATTTATGTAATGGTCAGGTTTATGGCAAATATTTAGGGTATTTTCTACTTGGGTGTGACTTTGCAGCTAATTGGGTTTGGAAGATACTTCATCCCATCAGATGACTTGTATATGTTGTTAATATTGCCTATTTGTGTAAGTATTATTATGAAAAATAGCTATGTTTTCCTAAACAAAAAAGGTAGTGAAGAGTGAAGTTAACTGGGTTCTCATCTCTCCTTCTGTATCTAATCTATTACTATATGTTGTTCTGGTTAAAGTTTGTGAAGATCGTCTCGGCTCTTAGAAAGAGTTGGAAAAGGGAGGAGTATTTTTGGATAATTGTGGATATTCTTCCTTGACAGTATACCAAAACTTGACAAGTAGTGAAGTTAATTGCATTGTAGAATATGAAATTATGTCAGTAGACTTTTCATATGTTACAATCCATTGATTTATCTTAACTGTAAACTGTCTGGGAGTGAATTTTACCCAGTGATTGGTCATTTGGAAATGGTGGTTCACTGAGTTATGTAGATCTTCCAAGTATTTACACGTTTGTTAAATAATTAGCCCCCCAAAGTCACACCTGTTAAAATCACCAGTGATTTCACCAGTACCTTAAGTATTGGGATGCTGTCAAGCTCACAGTAGTAGATAAAAGTTTTCCAAAATTCACATTTTATCATTGGCAGCAAATACCGTCAGTTACTTTTCCTTAAAGTGATAGGCTCACTTTCTTCATTTTCAATAAGATGTCTGACAGATACCGAAGTTTGTGTAATCATAATTTGTCTGTCAGTCATTCTTCAAATAAAAGTGTTTTGTGAAAAAGTATCCATCTCAGATAATGACACAAGTGCTTTTCCTAGAGAAAACCCACTGTGTTTCGGTTTGCAGCAGAAGTGCTTTCTTTGTGTGTGAAGTTGGGAGAAGTCCCCAAGACTCCGTCTGCAGAGTTCCAGGTCCTCACCCCCTCACTCATTCAGACGTTAATTGCATGTTTGATGGTTCCCAAGGCTACCTTCAGGTTTAGTGATTTGCTGGAAGGACTTACAGAATACACTGAAAGCTTAGTCACACTTATAGTTTACTGCAGCAAAAGGAAACATTGAAATCAGCCCAGGGAAGAGAGACAGTGGGACAAAGTCCAGAATTCCGAATAGGGAGCCTCCAGTTGTCCTGTCCTGGTGGAGGGTGGTCAGTGCTAGCTTTCCCCAGCGACAGCGAGGACAGTGTGCCAGCCGAGGAAGCTCACCTGGACTTTGCTGTCCAGAGTCTTCATGGGGCTTTGTCCTGTGGACATAGTCAGCCCACCAATAACTGAGGTTGAGCCGCCTCCAGCCCCTCACCCCACCACTCTAGGCATCAGTTTCTCTTGGAACACTTTGAATCCTTAGCAGTCTTGTGAAGGAAATACTGTTTTTTTCTTCCTTTTACCGATGAGAAACCTTAAGCCCAGAGATCTAGTGGGTCAGGTTCTGTCTACTCTTAACTGTTGTAAATTGCTTCTTTTTTTTTAAACTTATGATTTATTTTTGGCTGTGCTGGATCTTTGTTGCAGCGCACGGACTTTCTCCGGTTGTGGTGAGTGGGGCTACTCTTCACTGCAGTGTGTAGGCTTCTCTCGTTGCAGAGCACAGGCTTTAAGGCAAGCAGGCTCGGTAACTGTGCTTAGTTGCTCCATGGCATGTGGGATCTTCCCGGACCTGGGATCAAAACCTGTGTCTCCTGTGTTGGCAGGCGGATTCTTAACCACTGGACAACCAGGGAAGTCTATTCATTGCTTCTGAAAACCCCTTGCTCTAATCTACAGACGAGAGAGCAAACTCATAAAGGTGACATCCAAGATCTTCTGTGATCTGACTTCTGTTCTTTAGGACTTCGTTATGTCCTACCTGTTTTGTGCCGTAACCTCTGGCATTTCAGATCTCCTTACAGTTTACCTACACACAGCTGTTTATAACCTTTTAATCTTGGCTGATGTTGCATCTGCCAGCTATGCCTGCCTATGTGCCCTGTTCACAGATTCAAGTATTTGAAGCTTCTCAGGGAGAGTTCTTCTCCATTGTCCCTTCCCTTCCCATCCCCTCCACCAGATAAGGAGCTGGCAATATAAGGGACAGACAAAAGCTGATATCTGTATGACAAGTGTGGTAGGCATAGTGAGAAAGATAATTATAGCAAGTAAGGAAGGTAAATACTGTGCAATTAGTTTGATTCTGTGTCCCAAACTATGCTATCGGCTTCTTTGAAGGCAGAGACTCATTTTATACCAAGAGTACTTGGTATGTAAAAAATAAAGTATATTCTGGGTAAATGAACACAACTTTTCTGCTAAATTATATTTTCTATTTCATAATTTCCTCCAAATCCTCAAAATGCTGATGAAAAGTTTCTTACAGACTTTTGGTAAATTGTATGAATGTTGATTTGTAGGATTATGTGTGTATGTGTTGGATTTTAAATTTTTAGATAATAAATTTTCCTTCTCTCTCTTTTTTTCCTGCCTTTTGCAAGCTCCTTGCCCGACTGGAAGGTAGAAGTTCCTTGAAAGAAATAGAACCACATCTGTTTGCTGATGAAGAGTCACCTGTGCAAGGTAAAAACACAGTCTCAAGCCAAAATATAGTGTCATAAATTAAATTTTATAAAACAAGTTTTCCCCCCACATATATCCATACATGGGTTTCGCTGGTGGCTCAGATGGTAAAGAATCTGCTTGCAATGTGGGAGACCCAGGTTCGACCCATGGGTTGGTAGGATCCCCTGGAGAAGGGAAAGGCAATCCACTGCAATATTCTTGTCTGGGAGAATTCCATAGACAGAGGAGCCTGTGAGCTACAGACCACGGGGTTGCAAAGAGTTGGATATGACTGAGCAACTAACACACCCACACACACAAGTTCCTATATACACTCACACTTCTAGCAAGAGTCTACATAGATTAAACATGAAATTAAAAACTGGGACAGAGATGATGGCGGCTCGCTTTTTAGCCTTCATTGTCTGCCAGCTGAGATGGAGCCTGGTTTACCTTCAGTAAGTCTTCCGTGTAAACAACCTCTCTTATCCCAGCACAGTAATTGTGGGAGTTTGTTGCTTATTGTTTCCTTACAAGTTTGAGGATCACAGGAAGTTTCTTAGGTACTTGGTAGTTCTGTGAATATTTTTACAATAGGGAAAATGATACCCACTTATTCTACGAACACTTCTCCACTAGGGAAAACTTAAAAAAGAAGGTGGTGTGCTTAGATGTGTGTGTGTGTTTTTTCTTTCCCAGTGTAATAGCTTTAAAGGGATGCAGTTCACCCACTCAAGTGTACAAATTTCACTTATGTGTCTGTTGGCACAGTCAGTTCTAGAACATTTTCTTCACCCCCAAAAGACACCCATGCCTGTTGGTAGTCGCTCCTCAATTCCTCTCATATCCCTTAGCTCCAGGCACCTATTAATCTACTTTCTGCTTCAATGATGTGCCTTTTCTGAACATTTCATGTCGTTAGAACCATCCAGTATATGGTCTTTTGTCATTGATGTCTACTTTGCTTCATATTTTCAAGATTTATTATACTGTAGCACGCATCAAGTAGTTTATTCCTTTTTATTGACTAATGTTCTGTTGTATCCATTCATCAGTTGATGGCCATTTGGGTGGTTTCTGCTTTTTGGTTATTAAGAATAATGCTTTGACATACTCCTTTTCCTGTTTGGAACCAGTCTGTTGTTCCATGTCCAGTTCTAACTGTTGCTTCCTGACCTGCATACAGATTTCTCAAGAGGCAGGTCAGGTGGTCTGGTATTCCCAACTCTTTCAGAATTTTCCACAGTTTATTGTGATCCACACAGTCAAAGGCTTTGGCATAGTCAATAAAGCAGAAATAGATGTGTTTCTGGAACTCTCTTGCTTTTTCCATGATCCAGCGGATGTTGGCAATTTGATCTCTGGTTCCTCTGCCTTTTCTAAAACCAGCTTGAACATCAGGGAGTTCATGGTTCACATATTGCTGAAGTCTGGCTTGGAGAATTTGCAATTGTGCGGTAGTTTGAGCATTCTTTTGCATTGCCTTTCTTTGGAATTGGAATGAAAGCTGACCTTTTCCAGTCCTGTGGCCACTGCTGAGTTTTCCAAACTTGCTGGCATATTGAGTGCAGCACTTTCACAGCATCATCTTTCAGGATTTGAAATAGCTCAACTGGAATTCCATCACCTCCACTAGCTTTGTTCGTAGTGATGCTTTCTAAGGCCCACTTGACTTCACATTCCAAGATGTCTGGCTCTAGATTAGTGATCACATCATAATGACTATCTGGGTCGTGAAGATCTTTTTTGTACAGTTCTTCCATGTATTCTTGCCACCTCTTCTTAATATCTTCTGCTTCTGTTAGGTCCATACCATTTCTGTCCTTTATTGAGCCCATCTTGGCATGAAATGTTCCCTTGGTATCTCTAATTTTCTGGAAGAGATCTCTAGTCTTTCCCATTCTGTTGTTTTCCTCTATTTCTTTGCATTGATCACTGAGGAAGGCTTTCTTATCTCTTCTTGCTATTCTTTGGAACTCTGCATTCAGATGCTTATATCTTTCCTTTTCTCCTTTGCTTTTTGCCTCTCTTCTTTTCACAGCTATTTGTAAGCCCTCCCCAGACAGCCATTTTGCTTTTTTGCATTTCTTTTCCATGGGGATGGTCTTGATCCCTGTCTCCTGTACAATGCCACGAACCTCATTCCATAGTTCATCAGGCACTCTATCTGTCAGATCTAGACTCTTAAATCTATTTCTCACTTCCACTGTATAATCATAAGGGATTTGATTTAGGTCATACCTGAAACATCTAGTGGTTTTCCCTACTTTCTTCAATTTAAGTCTGAATTTGGCAATAAGGAGTTCATGATCTGAGCCACAGTCAGCTCCCGGTCTTGTTTTTGTTGACTGTATAGAGCTTCTCCATCTTTGGCTGCAAAGAATATAATCCATCTGATTTTGATGTTGACCATCTGGTGATGTCCATGTGTAGAGTCTTGTCTTGTGTTGTTGGAAGAGGGTGTTTGCTATGACCAGTGCATTTTCTTGGCAAAACTCTATTAGTCTTTGCCCTACTTCATTCCGCATTCCAAGGCCAAATTTGCCTGTTACTTCAGGTGTTTCTTGACGCTTACTCCTTGGAAGAAAAGTTATGACCAACCTAGATAGTATATTCAGAAGCAGAGACATTAATTTGCTGACTAAGGTCCATCTAGTCAAGGCTATGGTTTTTCCTGTGGCCATGTATGGATGTGAGAGTTGGACTATGAAGAAGGCTGAGCGCTGAAGAATTGATGCGTTTGAACTGTGGTGTTGAAGACTCTTGAGAGTCCCTTGGACTGCAAGGAGATCCAACCGGTCCATTCTGAAGGAGATGAGCCCTGGGATTTCTTTGGAAGGAATGATGCTAAAGCTGAAACTCCAGTACTTTGGCCACCTCATGCAAAGAGTTGACTCATTGGAAAAGACTCTGATGCTGGGAGGGATTGGGGGCAGGAGGAGAAGGGGACAACCGAGGATGAGATGGCTGGATGGCATCACAGACTCGATGGACGTGAGTCTGAGTGAACTCCGGGAGATGGTGATGGACAGGGAGGCCTAGCGTGCTGCGATTCATGGGGTCGCAAAGAGTCGGACATGTCTGAGCGACTGAACTGAACTGAACTGAAGAATAACGCTACTATGATCATCTTGTGTACAAGGTTTTCTCTGGAGAAATATTTTCAGTTTTCTTGGGTAATACCTACGAGAGGAGCTGCTGGGTTGTATGGTAGCTCTGTGTTTAACCTTTGGCAAAATTTCCAGGCTGTTGTCTAAAGCACCTGCTGGGAAACCCACACTTCACCTGTCTCCATCACTGAAGTGTGTACTGGTTCCAGTTTGTCCAGATCCTGCAAACAGCTATTGTCTGTCTTTTTGATTATAGCTTTCCCAGTGAGAATGAAGTGATGCCTCATTGTGGTTTTGATTTACATTTCCCTAATGGCTAATGGTGTTAAGCATCCTTGCATGTGCTTTTTGGCAATTTGTGTGTGTAACTTGGGGAAATATCAGATCTTTTGGCTATTTATAAAATTGGGCTGTCTTTTTATTATTGAGGTGAGTCCTTTATATATTTTAGCTACAAGCCTTTATTAAATATGTGATCTGCAGATATTTTCTCCTGTTTTGTAGTTTATTTTCTCCTGTTTTGTAGTTTCTTTTCTCCATTAAGGCACAAAGTTACTAATTTGGATGAAGTCCACCAATTTATCCAGTTTTTCTTGCTCTTGTCTTTAGTGTCAAAGCTACGAAGCCATTTCCTAATCCAAGGTCGAAAAGATTTAGGGCTTTTGGTATCATTGTAACTGATTTCTGTTTTCATTATTTTCTGATCAGAGAACATACTTCTGTGATTTCAGTCTGTTTAAATTTATTGAGCTGTGTTTTCTGGCCAAACATACGGTCCATCCTGGAGAATGTCCCATGTGTGCTTGAGAAGAATGTGTCGTCTGCTGTGGCTGGGCCAAGTGTTTTATTGGTGTCTCTCAGTTCTAGTTGGCTTTTAGTGGTGTTCAAGTGTCCTTTTGCTTGCTGATCTTCTGTCTAGTTGTTCTGTCCGTTATTGAAAGTTGGATATTTTAGTCTTTTAGTCTCCAGCTATTGGTGAATCGTCTGTTTATCCCTGTCAGTTTTTGTGGGTTTCATGTAGTATTGGGCACATATATGTTTATTATCATTATTTTAGGTTATCAATGAGTTGACTTATTAATCATTGTAAAATGTTTCTCTTTGTCATCTCACACCCTTTAAGATGGCTACTATCATAACGAACTCACAAGTGTTGGTGAGGCGGTGAGCAGGTTAGTTCCATTGTGCACTATTGATGGGATCATAAAATGTTAGGATCATAAAAGTGGGATCATAATGGTGCAGCCATTATGGAAAACAGTTTGAGGGTTCCTCAAAAAGTAAAATATAGAACTACCATTGTACTTCTGGGTATACAGTCGGAAAGAATCAAAAGCAGGGTATTGAATAGGTATTATTTGCATACCTGTGTTCATAGCAGCACTATTCACAGTAATTGCTCAGAGAAGAAAGCAGCCCAAGTGCTTGTCAACAGATGGATGGATGTAAACAAAGGTGGTCTGTACACAGAATGGAATATTATTCAGCCTTCAAAAGGAAAGAAATTCTGACACATGCTACAGCATGAATGAATCTTGAGGATATGCTTAGTGAAATAAGCCAGTCACGAAAAGAAAAATACTTCCTGAATCCCCTGTATTATATGGGGAGTCTAAAATAGTCAGATCCATAGAAACAGAAAGTGGAATGGTGGTTTCCAGGGGCTGGGGAGGGAAGAGAGAATTGTTTACTGGGTACAGATTTTCAGTTTCGGGAGGTGATAAAGTTCTGGAGACGTATTCTGTCTGGTGACAGGCTAGCCGCTTCTAGTCTCTTTTGGTTACGCTTGCATACTATTTCTTCTTCTGTCCTTTTAGTATCAACCTTGTGACTTGGGTTGTAAAGTATGCCCGCTGTAGACAACCTGTAGTTGGATCATGTTTTTTTATTCCCTTTTGTCAGTCTCTGCCTTTTGTTTGGACTGTTGAATCTATTTGTTATTAGTTACGATGGGGTTTATGGGTGCCATTCTGCTGTCTGTTCCTCTGTTCATCCTTTACTGTCGTCTTTTTTGTTAAATGGGCTTCAGTGGTGGCTCACGTGGTAAAGAATCCGCCTGCAGCTCAGGAGACCTGGGTTCGATCCCCAAGGCAGGAAAATCACTTAAAGAAGGGCATGGCAACCCACTCCAGTATTCTTGCTTGGAGAATTCCATGGACCGGGAATCTGGTGGGCTGCCATCCATGGGGTTCTCAAAGAGTTGGACACAAAAAAAGTAAAGAAAAAATAGACCCGACTGAGCAACTAACACTTTCACTTTGTGTTGAATAGATATTTTCTAGTGTATAATTTTAATTCCTTGTCATTATTTTTACCTTTTTTGAGTTAGTTACCTCATGATCACCCTCAGGATTACAGTCAACATCTTAATTTATAACAAACTAGTATGGGTTACATACCATCTTAATTTCTATATTTTTTGTAAAAAATCTTTGCTATCATATAGCTCCATTCCTGTCCCCTTCCTCTTGCTGTAATAAATTATGCATTTATACAGTATATGCCCTTCATACTTAAAATTTTGCTTAGTTAAAATCATTAAAATTACTTACTGCAGTTGTTTCTTAAATCAGATGAAAAAATAATTACAACTATAAAACAGACATAACTCTTATATTTACCTATATAGTTATATTTACCTATGTTCTTTATTTGCTCATTTGGAATTAAGTTACTGTCTACTGCTATCCTTTCATGCATCCTGAAGGACTCCTTTTAGTGTTTCCTATAGAGCATATGTGTTAGTCAAAAAAATTCTAAACTGTCAATAATAAATGACAAATTTTGATCAAACATATTAGACAAAAGATTCAACTATCTTTTTAGTCTATCAGAAAGGATATTATTACGTTGAACCTTATGGAACTGACATTAAAACATGGATTCGAAGCACAGCTTATACATTTGAATGTTATGTTTATAGAAACTTTACAAAACACCATTATGTTCAGTCACTAACAAAAAAGTTTACTTAAAATTATGATAGATCTTAGAGCTATAAAACTAGTTAGATGAAAAAAATATCTGATTAGATGAATACTCTTTAGAGCAACAGCAGACATAAAACTAGGATTATAAGGGTTATTTATCAACAACAGCCCTTTAACAGAAAGTGTTACAGGGAAGTTCATTTTGAAGCAGTAAGAGATTGAGGGGTTACAAGCATCTCCAATACCGTTGTGAAATGTTTTTAATGCTTTTTTTGGATAGCAGTTATTCAGTACCATATGCAAACTCATTATCTCTTCAGTGCTATAGTGATTGCTCTGCAAATTCAGCACAGTTGTTATATGATCGCTCAGGCGTGTCTGACTCTTTGAGACCCCATGGACTGTAGCCTGTCAGGCTCCTCTGCCCATGGGATTCTCCAGGCAAGAATACTGGAGGGGGTTGCCATGCCCTCCTCCATGGGATCTTCCCAACCCAGAAATCAAACCCAGGTCTCCTGCACTGCAGGTAGATTCTTTACTGTCTGAGCCACCAAGGAAGTAAGTTGGTACCTAGAGGATGTATTTTTTGGCTTTTCTCTCTTTTCCTTATTTTGAAGGCTCTTTAGATTCGTAAACTCACTCTGACAATCTGTTACCCAAACCCCTTACAGCATTCTATTTGTGATGGTAACTATCAAGGCCAAACCATCCAGATTTTCTGGTTTAGTTTAACTTGTCAACTGTCAAACTGTAGAGGTGATTTTTTTTTTTTTTTTTTTTGGTTTGGGTTTTTTCTTTAACTACCAGTTGTCATACTCAGTAATTTGACTGGACTAGGGCAAGATTTCTCTTAACAGCTCACAGAAACTTATGAGATAGTGTTTCAGATGCAGTTAAAAGGACCATGTCTCTCTATAGAACATTATGTTTGAATATTATTTTTGATCTTATGATTAGGTAGTAAATGTTTATAAAAATCAATGAAATTTATTTCAGCTCATCATTAAACAAACATATTTGTAGAGAATCTAGTTCAAGAAGTTAATGATCATATTCATCTTTAATTTCCAAGTTGGCAGATTTTACTTACCCAGTTGTTAGAAATGCCCTTTTCCCCCTCACTTTGCTGCTAATCTGTAAAAGGGGAAGAGTGCTTCTACCTACCTAACAGTCTCTTAGATAGCCTTAAACTTTGCCTCAGTTTCATTCATGCTGAACCAGGGCTATGAAGAATCCATATTCACACCACACCGGCTGGTCTCAGTTAATGCATGGGTTTAGAAAGCCTCGTTAGATCTTGTAGGAGAGTGCACTCAAAGCCTTACTCTTTTGAATTACACTGAAAAAATGTTTATGAGCCCCACCACTCTATCCAAGAAAATACTTAGCAAAGTTGTCATTTTCCCTCTGTTCTGAGAACTCCAGAAAACATCCGGAGAGGTCTCACAGTTACCCTCTCACCAGTATCATGGGTTTCTAGCTCCCTGCGGAGTCCCTCCTCTGTTGCCTCAGAATATGTTACATTTATCTTACCTTACCTGCATTTGACTCTCCAGCCACATGAAATTGCTGTTGAACTTTTACTCTTTAAACGAGCCTAAACCGTTGTTATTTTTCTGGTTCCTCATGTATGCCTCCCTTCCTCCAGGCTGATTTCCATCCTGCTCTTCTCTAAAGACAGTGACTGCTCCCTGTGGTGCTGTTGCAGACTGAGTATCTCTGGTTTTAAAGTTTGGCTCATAAAATAATGTTTGTGTTAAAGGTGCTTTTGCAGACCATACATTTACTGCAGTCAGGTTACTGTCCAGGACAGGCCAGCGATCTGCTCCTCACCTCTCCCCGGCTGTTTTTTCATTTTTAGAACTTTGCTGCTGCATTTACCATTACTTAGTACTATCCCTATGAAATTTCTGTCTTACCTGCTTTCATGCTGGCTCCTCTAACTGTGGGTGTGTCCTGAGAATTGAGTTTCGGCCGAGTTTCGGCCTCTGTCTTAGGTTCACTCCCACTCCCCTAAAGAGTTTTCTGTTCTTCGTTTCTATGTAGCTTATTCCTAAATTACTCTCTTTCTTATTACTGTCATGAATCTTGAATCCTAGTGGCCGTAGGGTATATTTATTTTTGACACCTAGAGATACATCTTAACATACCATTTTGAAAGCTAAATTCTTGTTAGAATATTTATGTGATATGTGGATTAAAACTCTCTACTCAACTCTCTACTCAGGTTTTTTTTTTCTTTCTTTACATGGTGCTTCCAAGCCTGTCTTTGAGAACTTTTAAGTCACTACGCTAGGTTTCCCCTCACCTTCTGAGTAAGTGAAGGAGGCCGAAGACTTGATAGAAACGAAGCGTCAGCACACTTGGCCCAGGGGCAGCTGGCGGGGGCTGAGCCGGCCCTGAACCGTTGGCTCCTGTCCTGGCTTATCTCTGGTGCTGGCCCCTCATTCCACGCCTTTGTCAGTGGGCTTCACACCTGCCCACTCTGCTAACCAAAGCCACACCCCACCTGTGCCTCCCTACCACACCTACTCCCTTTCAAAATGCTGTGTTCCAAAATTGACTTTCTGCATGGAATGAGAACTTACATTTTCATTTTTTAGATTTCTTTCAAGACGTTCATAAGAAGAAAAGAATCCAATGAAATGCATTCAAAAGATACTGTACTCTGCACTAAGGATAGAGTATTCAAGTCCCCACCTTAAAGTAGTGAACAAGAAATCTATCAAGTAAATCATCAGAAATAACATGCCTTGTAAATGTAATGATGATCGACGATCAAGTTAGCTTTTCCTACCTCTGAGTGTTATTAGGATTCCCTTTTTCTGCTGGAAAGCCCTGTGGAAGCGTTGATGGCTGCTCCTCGGCCTTGTGGGCTGACTTCCCAGGAAAAAGAGGCGCATGTGTGTGGTCTGCTTGTTATCTCCCCACCACGCCTCTGCGTGGCCCGCTGTGTCCTCACAGCCACTTTCCCATTAACCTTGCTAGGCTGTGTTTTCACCTTTCCTTCCCCATCGTTAATGTTGGCTCAATGTTAATGTTCCTTCATCTAGTGACGTAGTTTATTCTCTTTCTATAATATAGGGCGATAAAAGACTTTATTTGGGGGTGTGGGGAGGATTTCCACTTAGTTCTTCCTTAGCTGTATGGTAGGAGGGAGCAACCTGAACTTCTGGGTTGAATATAACTGAATATAATTTTAGTCACTATAAGAGCATCCGTGAACAATTGTTAATGTGAAGATAATTTTACTCTCTGAGGCTGAAATCTTGGGAATGGGGGCGAGGGGAATCTTTTTAATTAAAAAATTTGAATTGCAAATTGTATATAAGATTATAGTAAAATTTGGCTGAAGTTTTATACTACTTAAATATGGTATGGTGGCAGATTGCTAGATTTCTTACAGATTATTTATGAGTGTTCCAACATACAATGGTTTGTTAGTAATAACAGGAAATAAAGTAACTGGACTCTCAGACAGACCTTGTAGTTGGGTTAGAGCCTAAGAAACTGCCTTTTTAATATGGTGTTTCTAGTTATACTGTTCAGCCGTAAAGTGAATGGCAAATAGGCAAGAATGGAAAAGCCCATTTTGAGTGGATTTTGAAAGTCTGGCGGCAGGACAGTTTCCCCAGGTGTTTCATTTGTGCTGTCCTCAATAAACGAGAGTTACTCGAACCTGCCAAGAAAGAGATTTGAGTCTTCGGAGTAGTTGACCCTGACTTATAACGCTCGGAAAATAACTCACAATGCAGGTGTCACTTCAACGAAACAGTGTCGAGCGGTATTCATACAGCACATGGCAACTAAAGGCAGTATGGAAACGTGCAAGGTGTTTCCCCCGGGGATGCAGTTGGCACTGAGGGCCTGAGGGCTGTGGGCCCTACTGCCTGTGTGCGTGAAATTGCACAGTCAAGAGCCCTTCCACCCAGAAGGCCAGCCACTTTGGGAAGCCCTTGTTAGGGAGTGTTTCAGCTGCACGTAACAGAAGCCCAGCCTCATGACTTATGTTCTTCATGTTGGTGTGGAGGCTGGCTGTGCATGGCTGGTATGCAGGGTTCTGTATTGTCATCCACGTCCTGGGCACCTCTAGTCTTCCTGCTCCATCCTCCTTGGGGCCTCCCCTCTGCAGTGTGTACCTGTCGTCCTCGCTGTTTCCAGATAGCTGTCACCTCCGAGAAGGGAGCAACAGAGCAGAAGTGGCGCCCATGTCAGGCCAGCACAACTGGGAATCCCCAGCAGACACCCACCTGTGGCTACACTGTGGTATCTGGTGGCCTCTCTTTGCAAGGAAGACTGGGAAAATTGCTTTTAAGCTGTGCACATTGCTTTTTCCCCGAAAGTGGGGTTTTACACTTAAAGAAAAAGGAGAAACCGGATAATTAATGACTAGAAATGGGTACCAGTAGTCAGTATCTTTTTAACAGATGCTTGGTCTAAGGCACTTTATTCGCAGTGCTGTAAGAGCACTTGTGAACGTATGAGGACTCATCTCCAGGAGATGCCCATAGGCCCATTTCAGCCATTTCATTTTGTTTGTCAAATTTTCTTGGTGCTAATTAACAACCAACACCTTTTTCAGAGGTGAAATGTAATGATTTACGTTTAATTTCTTTATTTGTATTTGCATATACAAATTCCTTTTGGCCAAATGGGTTTAGATTTTCTTTCAAAAGAGAAAATTTCCATAAATGTCTTTATAAAAAACATTTTTTGCAGACTTCATTTTGTATTCTGTCATTATTGTGCTGCTGCCTTTTGACTGACATTTTTAAATTTTACACAGGTGATATTCTTGAATTTCATGGTGCAGAAGGAACAGGAAAAACAGAAATGCTTTATCATCTGACAGCACGATGTATACTTCCGAAATCGGAAGGGGGACTGGAAGTAGAAGTCGTGTTTATTGATACAGATTACCACTTTGATATGCTCCGGCTGGTGACGGTTCTGGAGCATCGGCTGTCCCAGAGCTCTGAAGAAACAGTGCGCCACTGCCTTGGCCGATTGTTTCTGCTGTACTGCGGTGGTAGCACCCAGTTACTCCTCACCCTGTGCTCGCTGCAAACCATGCTCTGCAGTCATCCTTCTGTCTGCCTCTTGATTTTGGATAGCCTGTCAGCTTTTTATTGGATAGACCGCGCGAACGGAGGAGAAAGTGTTAACTTACAGGAGTCGACTCTGAAGAAGTGCTCTCAACTCTTAGAGAAGCTTGTAAACGAGTATCGCTTGGTTCTCTTTGCAACAACACAAAGTATAATGCAGAAAGCCTCAAACCCGGAGGAAGGGCCTTTCTGTGCCTTTAATCGCCTGAGTGATGTGGATGTGGACTATAGGCCCTATCTCTGTAAGGCGTGGCAGCAGGTGGTGAAGCGTAGAATCCTCTTCTCCAAACAAAATGATTCTAAAGCCGGCAACCAGTTTTCTTTAGTTTCTCGTCATTTAAAAAGTAACAATTTAAAAAAACACTTTTTTACTATCGGAGAAAGTGGTGTTGAGTTTTGTTGATGTGTATCTTAAAACAGTCTTTTGTCAGATATTATGGAAGTTTTAAAAAGTGTTTAATAGGCTAAAATGATTTGATTCTAAAATTTTAAACTCTAAGGGAATCTAACATAACCACGTTTCTACACAGAATGGAGTTCTTAAACTGGAACCTTAGACTGTTCTGTTCCTGGGTTGTTGAAGATTATTCAGAGTGATAATAATAGTTAAACTATATTAAGTTGTTTTAAAACTAAATACATAAGATACACATTTCAGTCCAAATAAAATGGAGTTTTCTAACTTTGTGTCACATTTCTGGAACTCAGTTAAATACTTGTTTAGGAAAGTTGAAACGCCTTTCTGATTTTTCATATGTAACTCCTTTAAGAAGCTGTGAACTTGGAAAATGTTTCTATGGAGCTGTTATTTCTGTAAAGGGGATGAAAGCAAGGAGCCTACCCAATCTGCCGTTCACACCCAAGACTACGGGAAGTCAGAGCATTCTGGTCTGTTATACTGAATCCCAGGACGCAGTGGTTGGGTTTCTGTATAATTGTTAAATCACGGGGAAATGAGATACCCATTCAGAGAATTCTGTGAAGGTTGAAATTTTCATCTTTCTTGTTAAGTAACTTGTTGTTAGTTGTTGTTCAGTTGCTCAGTCATATTCAACTGTTTGTGACCCCATGGACTGCAGCACGCCAGGCTTCCCTGTCCTTCACCATCTCCCAGAGTTTGCTCAAACTTGTGTCCATTGAGTCCGTGATGGCATCCAGCCATCTGGTCCTATCACCTCTTTCTCCTCCTACCTTTGTTAAGTAAGAGGCAAATACTAAAACTATAGTATAATTGCACATTCCTTGTGTTTTCTTACCCGTTTAGAATAGGTCAGACATACCCTGAAATGAATTGAAACGTTGCCAGCTGAGAGCTGGACAAGGTTTTATATCCCTTGGTCCAGTAACGGCCAGAAAGCACCAGAAATGGCCCCTGGCATGCACCTCCAGGGGCACACGAGGTAGCCTGCGGTGAAGGAGCAAGAAAAATTTAGAACCTTGATTCATAGATCTAATCTAAGAAAGGATTGAGTCATATCAATATTTGATATTCAGATTGACCCTATCACTCATTCTACTCGTATATCATATTGCCTTATGTCACTTGTATTTTTGAGGTATCCTGTAGGAAAAGTGGAAAGAACAATGGACTCGGGTGTTCTCAAGGGTGTAATCATTTAAATGTAAGCTGTTTAGTTAAAATTAACTGTATGTTCACTTACCTAACAAAGCTGCTCTGTAAGGGCTTAGAAGATCATTTTCATAACGCAGGCACAGCAGATGCAGCACATGCTGTCTGTACCTGCAGCTCCTCCAGCTTTGGGGAACCTGCACTTCCGAAACCCAGCGACTTCTGCAAGTGTCATCTGGACACAGAGCCTGCTGGGCGGCGTGTGGGCCAGGCGGGGCAGTCCTTACCAGTGAGGGCCAGCACTTGGTGGGTTGGTAACTCTCCTCACGCCTCGGTGAGAACCAAGGTATTTCTCAGGTGGCCCCTGTAGGAGCCATCTCCGCATTCTCTCACTGTTTCTCACCTTCCACCCTTCCCTCTCACTTCCCCACTCTCTTGCGGCCTCATGGGATTCTCTCCCTAAAAAACAAAATCCTTGTCTAGGGACTGCTTTTGTTGTGAATTGAGGGGGAACCAAACTGTCGGCAGGCAATAAGTCATCAGGCTATTCAACCACATTATGGAATTTAAAATGATGGCATTCTGATTGTTAATCAAGTTAAATTACATTGGATCACATCACTGTCATTCACACCCACTTACCTGTGTGCCCTCAATAAATGTTATTTTACTATTAATATACCTTATTACCATATTTTAGCCACAGTTCCTTTTTCATTTTATATTCTTGTGTATTTTATTACATGCAATACGTGTTACACGTAAGTTCAGTTCAGTCGCTCAGTCACGTCTGACTCTTTGCAGCCCCACGAATTGCAACATGCCAGGCCTCCCTGTCCATCACCAACTCCCAGAGTTTACTCAGACTCAATGTCCATCAAGTCAGTGATGCCATCCAGCCATCTCGTCCTCTGTTGTCCCCTTCTCCTCCTGCCCCCAATCCCTCCCAGCATCAGGGTCTTTTCCAGTGAGTCAACTCTTCGCATGAGGTGGCCAAAGTATTGGAGTTTCAGCTTTAGCATCAGTCCTTCCAATAAGCACCCAGGACTGATCTCCTTTTGAATGGACTGGTTGGATCTCCTTGCAGTCCAAGGGACTCTCAAGAGTCTTCTCCAACACCACAGTTCAAAAGCATCAATTCTTTGGCGCTCAGTTCTTCACAGTCCAGCTCTCACATCCATACATGACCACAGGAAAAACCATAGCCTTGACTAGATGGACCTTTGTTGGCAAGGTAATGTCTCTGCTTTTGAATATGCTGTCTAGGTTCGTCATAACTTTTCTTCCAAGGAGTAAGCATCTTTTAATTTCATGGCTGCAATCACCATCTGCAGTGATTTTGGAGCCCCCAAAAATAAAGTCTGACACTGTTTCCCCATCTATTTGCCATGAAGTAATGGGACCAGATGCCACGATCTTAGTTTTCTTTTTTTTTTTCCAGAGTTTAATAGAAAATAATTTTTTTTATTAATTTTTATTTTTACTTTATTTTACTTTACAATACTGTATTGGTTTTGCCATACATTGACATGAATCCACCACAGGTGTACATGAGTTCTCAAACATGAACCCCCCTCCCACCTCCCACCCCATATCATCTCTCTGGATTTCTGAATGTTGAGCTTTAAGCCAACTTTTTCACTCTCCTCTTTCACTTTCATCAAGAGGCTCTTTAGTTCCTCTTAATCTATAAATATTTGTATGTTGGGGGAATGTGCTTATTTTTCCTCCCCATAAGAGTGTGTGATCAAGAAGAATGACAGTCTCTTGCTGCACTGGAGAGGACTTCTTTTAGCTGTTGAGATGTGAAAATTCTGTTACCTTTGTTATCAAGCTCTGGATGTGTGTTACACACGTTTTTGAAAAACTTAGCAATTCTTAGCAGGACTCTGGCCTTGACTGTGATAGGAGTTTCCATTTCTCCTCTATAAATGAAGTGCTAATTTCATGGACTGTTATTCACAGATTTATAACTTATTCTTCAGGAACATGATTAAAAAATAATGAACTTTTATTATTAACTTAAATTATCAATTATATATTAATGTGTCAGACTAAAGACTTAGTTACCTTAAAAAGATTTGTTATCTGACATGTTTCAAGGAATTAAGAACCCTGGTTAATAAAAAATTCTTTTAAACTAAAAATTATACCGGTGGGATTTCTTGAACACTAGAAAAATGAATACTTGTTTTAAAAAAAAAAGGAAGCAGCACATCCTGAGTCCCAGATGGCAGATCACGCGATGCTGGGTAGAAGCAGGAGAGTAACGGGGGTGAGGGAGTACAGAACTTAGGGTATTTATTCCATTTCCTTGTTTAAAAGAGAAAAGGGGGTGGTAAAATAGTCCATATAAAGATAACTGTGAGAATCTAGTTTTCAAAAAATGTGTTTGAAAGACATTTCAGACATTCACCTGATAAATGCTATAGAAAAATCCATATACTGCTTACCTTACCCCTTTCTTTCAGCTTTCAACTCTCAAATGCTGGATCATTAATGTCATTCCAGGAAACTTTGATGCAGACTACTCTTCTATATGGATTACCTAAGAATGAGGATGAAACACATTTTCAGATGAACAGAAACTAAGAATTTACCATAAAAATTGCCTCACTAAAGGAGCTTCTAAAAGGTGGACTTCGTGGAGGAAGAATGTTATCCCAAAGTCTGAAATGTAAGAAGTAATAGTGAGTAGAGAAAATAGTAAGTCCTTGAGCAAATCTAAAGAAATATTGATAGTGTAATTAGTCCTTGAGCAAATCTAAAGAAATATTGATAGTATAAAACAATGTCTAATTTATGGGAGGAAAAAACAATATAAGCATTCTAGTTATCCCGTTGCCTATAAGCCTAGTACATGTAAGGTAGGTAACTGAAATCACATCAGTCTAAATAGCTTGTATTACTCTGAAGGAAAGTAAAGATGGGCCAACTTTAGACTTAAGTTGTAACTTGAAAATTTGAAGAGCTGACTGTAAAATTAATATATGCTCTAGTAGTATATGTTGAAACAAAGGGGAAAACAAAATATGAACAAACACAGGAGAAAAAGCGGATAGGACAGATAAGCCCAAAATACTGGGGTGGAGGTAAATCCGCTTATAGATGTGCTGCACTCTTGTGAGAAATCTTGGGTTGTTAGACTAGATTTTTACCAATCTGCTCTGTCCTTTTTAAAGAAATGCTACTAGGGAGGTGGGTGGGAGGCTCAAGAGGGAGGGGCTATATGTATACGTATAGCTGATTCTGGGCTTCCCTGGTGGCTCAGCTGGTAAAGAATCTGCCTGCAGTGTGGGAGACCTGGGTTTGATCCCTGGGTTGGGAAGATCCCCTGGAGGAGGGCATGGCAACCCACTCCAGTATTCTGGCCTGGAGAATCCCATGGGCAGAGGAGCCTGGCAGGCTACAGTCCACGGGGTCACAAAGAGTCGGACATGGCTAAGTGACTAAGCACAGCACACGGCAAGCAGTTGATAAACGTTGTTGTAGAGCAGAAACTAACACAACAGTGTAAAGCGGTTTTACTCCAATTAAAAAAAAAAAATCTAAAAGATACAGAAATGTTGAGAGCCTAAAGATGAAAAAGACTAGAAAGATTTTTAAGGGAGCTCCTGGAGCTGTGTAAGCAGACTTTATGACTGTGGTTATATTCCCTTTTTTTAATGAAGATCACTCGCTAATGATAGAAGGTTAAGTTTATATGTCCTTTGTAAGATAACTTCAGAAACATAAAGCAGAAATTTTAAGAACTATAAGGAGAAATTGACAATCACTATCATAGTAGATATTTTAATATATGTGGGAGACCAATCAGTTAAAAACATTAAAGACAGAATCTAAGCACAAGCTCAGACTTGATCTCATGGACATACATAGAACTCTACAGACAAAATGAGAATGCATATCTTGAATACAAAAGGAACATTTATGAAAACTGATCATGTGCTATGCTGCTGCTGCTGCTAAGTTGCTTCAGTCGTGTCCGACTGTGCGACCCCATAGACAGCAGCCCACCAGGCAAGACATCAAATTTCAAAGAATCAATACAGAGCTAATTTTTCTTCATTATAATGCAGTTGTCAGAAGTCAACAACAAAAAGGATAACTAGAAAACTTCCAAATTTAGAAAAACATTTAAATGTCTAAGTAGCAATTCACATAAGTTATGTTCACAATTAAACAGTACTAACATACAAATCGGAGAAGGCGATGGCACCCCACTCCAGTACTCTTGCCTGGAAAATCCTATGGACAGAGAAGCCTGGTAGGCTGCAGTCCATGGGGTTGATAGGAGTCGCACACGACTGAGTGACTTCGCTTTCACTTTTCACTTTCATGCACTGGAGAAGGAAATGGCAACCCACTCCAGTGTTCTTGCCTGGAGAATCCCAGGGACAGGGGAGCCTGGTGGGCTGCCGTCTATGGGGTCGCACAGAGTCAGACACGACTGAAGCGACTTAGCAGCAGCAGCAGCAACAACATATAAATGGTTAGAAAAAGAATAAAAGCACACAGGAGAGAAACTGAGGAGAAATTAGTGAAATAGAACACAGCAGAAACAACAAAGTCAAATAACCCAGAAGAGCCAAGAGCTCAAACAGTTTTAGGAAGGAACAAAAAGACAAATAGAGGGTGTTAACAGCTTGCGTCAATAAATTTGAAAATTGAGACAATAGACACAACATCTCAAAAACAAAAAAATGGCAAGTACTGTAATTGTTACCAGACTTGAATCAGTAATTTGATCTCTGTCCACAGTCATTTAGGGGGACTTCCAGTAATAGCAGACTATGTCCCTACCAAATCAGAAATCCTCTCTGAAGGACAACAGTATCATTCATAGGCCTCAAGTTATTTTTAAAAGTGGTTTCTTAAACTCAGTGTTCAAAATACAATCTAAGGTAATATGACAGACAGAAAGACAAGTCTGTGGGGGTGAGAAACCGCAGGAAGAAATGAACCCCCAGCAGACACGCACACATACACCTCCACACTCATGCAGACTAAGAATACATGGGAGGAATAACACGGGTCAGGAGAGGTGATAATGAAATGGGTGTTCTGAAGGCCACACATTGATTGTCTGGGAGAAGAAAAGTATCAATATCAGACATTGATAAAGAGATTGCAGCTTGCCATTTCTAGAATAACCACTCAATAGAAAAAGAAAGTTACAATTTTTCATAGTAAAGGAGTGGACAAAGATCCTTCGTTAAATGTGAACCAAAAATATAGTAATGTCAGACAAAAGATATTAAAGTAAGAAGGCTGGAAGGTATTTTTTTCCTGAGGTAAAGAAAAGGTGAAGCTGATAAAACTTTTAAGTCGCAGGAATAATATAAAGACATATAAAAGGAATAGAGACATTGACAGTTATATTTGGATATTTTAATACCTAATTGGTAGTAAACAAAACGATCAGTAAGGATACTAAAAAATAGAACAGGACAACCCACAAAATACCACACCACTCATCAAGTGCAGAATACATTATTTTCCAGCTTGCTTATAACATTTTTTAGTGACCGTATACTGGGCCATAAAGCTGTGTCTACAAAATTCAAAGGATTGAAATCGCAGAGTAATTTCTAGTGATGATACAATCAAACCAGGAATCAATAATGAAAAGATAGTTACAGAGAAAATCTGCATATATTTCAATGGGAGATTAAAGATATCACAATAGAAAATATGTAATTCACTAGTGAAATTTATATCAAATTTGAGGAGTATTGTTAATACATGGGGAAATTTATAGCCTTAAACCTTTGGTCAGAAGAAAGGCTGTAAAAGGAGCTAAATAAGCCTTTCCTTAAAGAAGCAAATTAAACCCCCCTCCCCAAATAGAAGAAATGCACACGTAGTAATATTTTGGGGGATGTATCTTCTTAGGCAAGGAGAGCAAAAGCAAAAATAAATGTGGGACTGCATCCAATTAAAAAGCTTTGGCACTGTGAAGGGAACTACCAACAAAACAAAAAGGCCACCTATGAATGGAAGAAGATACTTGCAAACAATTTATCTCATGAAGGGTAATAATCCAAATTACAAAAAACTCATACAATATTTAAAAAAAAAAATCCAACCCAACTGAAAACTGGGCAGAGGATCTAAATAGATATTCCTCCAAAGAGAACATACAAATGGCCAACAGGAAAAGATGCTAATATCACTAATTATTGGGAAAATGCAAATCAAAACTACAGTGAAATATCACCTCCCACCTATCAAAATGGCTGTTATTAAAAAAATAACATGTGCTAGTGAGGATGTGGAGTAGAGGGTACCCCTAGTGCGCTGATGGGGATGTGGATTGGTGCAGCCACTGTGGAAGACAGTATGGAGACTCCGCAAAAGAAACGTATGGCCCAGCATCTTCACTCCTGAGTATTGACCTTAAAACGGAAATGCTAATTAGAAAAGGTACATGCATGCCATCTTCACTGCAGCATTACTGACAACAGCCGAGAAACGGAAGCAATCTTAAGTGCCCATCAGTAGATGGATAGATAAAGAGTGGGCTGCCATTTTCTTCTCCAGGGGGTCTTCCCAACCCAGGGATCAAACCTGGGTCTCCCACATTGCAGGCAGATTCTTTACCATCAGAGCCACCAGGGAAGCTCATGAAATCTGTCGCTCAGTCGTATCCGACTCTTTGCGACCCCATCACTGTAGCCCACCAGGCTCTTCCATCCGTGGGATTTTCCATGTAAGAATACTGAAGTGGGTTGCCATTTCCTTCTCCAGGAGATTTTCCCAACCCAGGGATCAAACCCAGGTCTCCCGCATTGCAGCAGATTCTTTACCATCTGAGCTACCAGGAAAGCTCATGAAATGTCCAAATTACTAGAAATAACAAATCACTATGTCATGTAACAGGAACTAGCACCATGTTGTAGGTCAGTTATACTTCAAAAACAAACTCATAGAAAAAGAGATCATGTTTGCAGTTACTAGAGGCTGGGGGTGCAGAGAGGAGTTGGATGAAGGCAGTCAAAAAGTACCTACTTCCAGTTATAAGTGGTAGGGATACAGTGTACAACATGATTGATGAAGAATGCTGTAGGCTGTGTATGAAGGTTTTTAAGAGTGAATTTTAGGAGTCCTTATCACAAGGTAAAAATATTTTCCTATTTCTTTTATATCTATGAGATGATGGATGATCACAAAACTTAGTGTGGTCATCATTTCATGATGTATGTAAATCAAATCATTAGGTTGTACACCTTATACTTGCACAGTGCTTTATGTCAATTATATCAGTAAAACTGGAAGAAAAAAGATTATATATAAAACAGGTTGGCCAAAAAGTTCATTCAGTTTTTTCTGTAAAATGGTTCTAGTAGTGCTTCAGTTCAGCTGCTCAGTTGTGTCCAACTCTTTGCGACCCCGTGAACTGCAGCACACCAGGCCTCCCTGTCCATTACCAACTCCCGGAGTCCACCCAAACCCATGTCCATCAAGTTGGTGATGCCATCCAGCCATCTCATCCTCTGTCATCCCCTTCTCCTCCTGCCCTCAATCTGTCCCAGCACCAGGGTCTTTACCAGTGTGTCAGCTCTTCACATCAGGTGGCCAAAGTATTGGAGTTTCAGCTTCAACATCAGTCCCAGGACCGATGGGTTATGAACACCCAGGACCGATCTCCTTCAGGATGGACTAGTTGGATCTCCTCACAGTCCAAGGGACTCTCAAGAGTCTTCTCCAACACCACAATTCAAAAGCATCAATTCTTTGGCGCTCAACTTTCTTCACAGTCCAACTCTCACATCCATATGTGACCACTGGAAAAACCATAGCCTTGACTAGACGGACCTTTGTTGGCAAAGTAATGTCTCTGCTTTTGAATATGCTGTCTAGGTTGCTCATAACTTTCCTTCCAAGGAGTAAGCGTCTTTTAATTTCATGGCTGCAGTCACCATCTGCAGTGATTTTGGAGCCCAGAAAAATAAAGTCAGCCACTATTTCCACTGTTTTCCCATCTATTTGCCATGAAGTGATGGGACCAGATGCCACGATCTTCATTTTCTGAATGTTGAGCTTTAAGCCAACTTTTTTACTCTCTTTCACTTTCATCAAGAGGCTCTTTAGTTCTTCTTCACTTTCTGCCATAAGGGTGGTGTCATCTGCATATCTGAGGTGATTGATATTTCAGCCTGATTCCAGGTTGTGCTTCATCCAGCCCAGCATTTCTCATGATGTACTCTGCATATAAGTTAAATAAGCAGGGTGACAATATACAGCCTTGACGTACTACTTTCCCTATTTGGAACTAGTTTGTTGTTCCATGTCCAGTTCTAACTGTTGCTTCCTGACCTGTATACAGGTTTCTCAAGGGGCAGGTCAGGTGGTCTGGTATTCCCATCTCTTTCAGAATTGTCCACAGTTTATTGTGATCCACATAGTCAAAGGCTTTGGCATAGTCAATAAAGCAGAAATAGATGTGTTTCTGGAACTCTCTTGCTTTTTCCATGATCCAGCGGATGTTGGCAATTTGATCTCTGGTTCCTCTGCCTTTTCTAAAACCAGCTTGAACATATGAAAGTTCATGGTTCACATATTACTGAAGCCAGGCCTGAAGAATTTTGAGCATTACTTTACTAGCATGTGAGATGAGTGCAATTGTGCCATAGTTTGAACATTCTTTTGCATTACCTTTCTTTGGGATTGGAATGAAAACTGACCTTTTCCAGTCCTGTGGCCACTGCTGAGTTTTCCAAATTTGCTGGCGTATTGAGTGCAGCACTTTCACAGCATCATCTTTTAGAATTTGAAATCGCTCAACTGGAATTCCATCATCACCTCCACTAGCTTTGTTCGTAGTGATTCTTCCAAAGGCCCACTTGACTTCACATTCTAGTGCTTAGTTTTCTTTAATTTCATGCAAAACAACTTTGTTAGATTGTATTGTGACAGCTGTCATATGAGCATGTATTGAAAAACAAAAAAATTGGTGGATTTTTGTGTAGCCATTTTAAGATTGAAGATGGAAGAAACAAAACATTTTTGGCATATTATGGCTTATTATTTCAAAAGAGGTAAAAGCACAGCTGAAATGAAAAAAAATAATGCCTTGTATGGAGGTTTGTGACTGATCAAATGTGCGGTTTGCAGTTTCCTGCTGGAAATTTCTTGCTGGATGATGCTCCACAGTTGGTTGACCAGTTTGAAGTTGATAATGGTCAAATCGAGACTTTAATTGAGAACCATCAACATTATACCATTCAAGAGAGAGCCCACATACTCAGAATATCCAGAAAGGCATTGAGAATCATTTGCACCAGCCTGGTTGGTAGTTGCTCTGATGTTTGGGTTCCACATAAGTTAAGGGATTAGAACCTCCTGACTTGTTTTTCCACATGGGATGCTCTACTCAAATGTAATGAAAATGTTCCCTTTTTAAAACAAATTGTGACAAGCGATTAAAAAAAAAAATGGATACTGTGCGATAACGTGAATGGGAGAGATGGTGGAGCAGGCAAAATGACCCACCACCAGCCACACCAAAGCCCAGTCTAGATCCGAAGAAGGTGATGTTGTGTATATCATGGGAGTGGAAGGGAGTCCTCTATCATGAGCTCCTTCTGGAAAACCAAGTGATTAATTCCAACAAGTACGCCTCCCAGTTAGACCAACCGAAAGCAGCAGTCCCTGTAAAACGTCGGAAATTAGTCAATAGAAAACACATAATCTTCCATCAGGATAGTGCAAGACTGCATGTTTCCTCGATGACCAGGCTGAAACTGTTACAGCTTGACTGGAAAGCGTAGCTGATTCCTTCCTTCCTTCCTTCATTTATTTTGGTCTTTGGAAAATTCTCTTAATGGAAAAAAATTTCAGTTCCCTGGAAGACTGTAAAAGGCACCTGGCACAGTTGGAAACGATAAAAAGCTTGGGGAGATGGAATTATGAAGTTGCCTGAAAAATGGCGGAAGATGGTGGCACACAGTGGTGAGCATGTGGTTCAGTACAGTTCTTGGTGAAAATGAAAACTATGTCTTTTATTTTTACTTAAAAACTGAGAGAACTCTTTGGCCAACCACTCTTTGGCACTAAAGACGATCAACAATTCAATGAAAGGTAAATAGTATCACAGCCAAGTTGGTTTATCCCAGGAACACAAGGCGGGTCTAGCATTTGAATGTCAGTAAAGTTTGCCATGTAAACTAGGTTAAAGGGGGGAAGGTTATGATAACAGACAATGCAGAAAAAGTGTTTGATAGAATTCAGTTATTCCCTGATAAATCACTGTAATTTTCTCACAAACAGATTAAAGTTTTAAAAATGTGAGTGCGTGAGTAGATACAGAGAAGCCTTTATTAAACATCTTTTCACAATATTAACTCCAGAAGATAATTTCCTTGAACTAATAAGAAGTAGCTACAAAAATCTCACTGTAAAGATTCCTACATAGTGAAATAGTAGAAGTAGTCTCTTTAAAATCAAGAACAAGTCAAAAATGTCTACTGTCCCTTCAAATATTGTACTAAAATTCCTAGTTATAAGATCAACATGTAAATATTTCTGAATACCAGCAATGGGATTAGAAAAATGGAATTTTGAAAGTGTACAATATCACCTGTAACTAAAAATATACCTTAAAAATCTCACGAAAGTCTGCAAACCCTTTTGGGAGAAAATCACAAGGCTATGTTGAAAGAAGCTGAAGAAAATGGAGACAGTGGAGGGGGCAGCGTGTCCGTAAGGTGAGAGACTTGCTGTTACAGACACCAGCTTTGCAACTGATGGATTTATCAAGTGCAATTCCCGTCAAAATCCTAGCTTTTTTTTTTTTTTTTTTTTCTTTTTGGAACTTAAATGATTCTTAAATTCTTAAATTTAGTAGAGCAAGGAACCAAGAATAGCCAAGAGCCTTGTATCAGTTCAGGTCTTTCAGGAGACAGATGCCAAAAGTGGTTAGAAGTAAAAGATGTGAAGGATAAAGAGAAGGAGCAGGAAGAGGCAGGGGTGGGGGTAGCCTTCACAATGTGCCGCTGGTCTGATGCCCATGGGGGAAGGAAGGGCTGACAGGGAGAGGTTGGTACTGGCCACACAACCCTGAGAAAATCTTGGCCTGACCACAGCGAGCTCTGGTGCAGAGATGGCAGAGTGGTCCTCAATTGGGCCAGCCTTAGTATTCCTGCCCTGCTCAGGCACTGGTTAGCTGCACAGGAGGGGCGCTACCCTGCCTCAGTTGCGGCTGATCCAGAAGATGCTTTAGGTGGAGGCTGTCAACTAACTCCACCCCTTGTGGCAGATGCCAATTAAAGTAAATTGATCAGTGTGCCAGTGTTCTCAAAGAACAAACCCACCCATGTATGGGGCTTAATACAGGTCAGAAGTAGCAAATCACTGTGGGAAGGATGGACTCTTCACATGGCAGCAAGGATAGTTGACACGTGGGAAAAAGTGAAACTGAATCATGTGTGTGTGTGTCTGTATAAAATATTTAGAAACCCATTCCAGTGGTTAAAGACCTAAATGTAAAAGCAAAACATTAAAAACTAGGGAAGACTATATGAGAATATACTTGTGATCTTGGAGAAGGGAAACGCTTATTCAAATAGACGTTAAAAAGCAATCAACCGTAACAGAAAGAAAATTTTGACATTAAAACTTTGACAGAAATTAACACAACATTGTAAAGCAACTATACTCCAATAAAAAACTTTTAAAAAAATTGAACATTTATTCATTGAAAGATAAAGTGAAAAGCTACAAACTGAAAGTGCATTTGTAAAACCCATGTAGATAGCATGTTTAATACCCAAACCAAATTATATACATATATATATGAATATACATGTTATAATTTTTCCTGTTCATTAGCTTTTCTAATTCATTATAAATCGTTTATACATATGGTGTCAGAGAAGACAATGGCACCCCACTCCAGTACTCTTGCCTGGAAAATCCCATGGACGGAGGAGCCTGGTAGGCTGCAGTCCATGGGGTCACGAAGAGTCGGACCCGACTGAGCGACTTCACTTTCACTTTTCACTTTCATGCATTGGAGAAGGAAATGGCAACCCACTCCAGTGTTCTTGCCTGGAGAATCCCAGGGATGGGGGAGCCTGGTGGGCTGCCGTCTATGGGGTCACACAGAGTTGGACACGACTGAAGCGACTTAGCAGCAGCAGCAGTAGCATACCTATGGTGTACACACAAATCAGTCAGGAAAAAATTAATGCATAGGAAAACAGGCAAAACATTTGGAGGCATTTCACAGAAGGGCTCCCTGGTGGCTCAGATGGTAAAGTGCCTGCAATGTGGGAGACCTGGGTTGGATCCCTGGGTCAGGAACATCCCCTGGAGAAGGAAATGGCAACCCACTCCAGTATTCTTGCCTGGAAAATCCTGTGGACAGAGGAGCCTGGTGGGCTACAGTCCATGGGGTCACAAAGGGTTAGACACGACTGAGCAACTTCACTTTACTTCACAAAAGGAGAAACAGGAATAGTCAGAAAAAATCTGAAATTAAGTTCAATCTCATTGGTAATTGGAAAAGCAGGTTAAGATCTTAGTAAAGTGTCACTTCATACACACCTGGATGACAGCCCTGAAGAAGGCAAGCAATAAAAAGAAGTCCAATTTGGTACTGGTGGGAATGCAAACCCACATGGAACAGCACTTAGGAAAGTAATGTAGCATTGTTTTATAAAATTAAACACAAATCTCTATAGTCTGGTATATATCCTTGCTCATGTACAGCAGGAGAGATGTATATATCTATTAGCATTGTACCAGCAAGAGCTAGAATCAGCTAAAACTTTCGCTCACTATAGAATGGGTAAGCAAATGGTAGCATCAGTACTATAGAGCACTCAGCAGCATTAAAAATGAATGCATTACTGCACGATACATAAACGTCAGATAAATCTTAGAAGCATCGTGTTGAATTTTCTTAAAAGACTGCAGAAGAATACATTCAACAAAGTACCTTTTTTGATAGCTTTATTGAGATATAATTCACATACCATAAAATTTACTCATTTAAAGTATACTCTGGTGGTTTTTAGTTTAATATTCAGAATTCTGCAGCTATTTAATTTTAGAAAATCACCCTTAAAAGAAACTCCATATCCACTGTCAGTCACTCTTCCCAGCCCCTGGCAACCACTAGTCTTTCTGGCTCGAGGTTTGCCTGTTCTGGACATTTCCTGTAAATGGAATCGCACAATCGGTGGCCTTCTTTGAGGCTCCTGTCACTTAGGATAACGTTTTCAATGTTGCAGTAAGTGTCAATCCTTCGTTACTTTTTATTGCCATATGATATTCTATTATAGAAATATATACCACTTTTAAAATTCCTTCAGTTGATTGACATTTAGGTTGCTTTCAATTTGGGGCTGCTATGAATAACGCTTAGCTCAGATGGTAAAGAATATGCCTGCAATGCAGGAGACCAGGGTTCAATCCCTGGGTTGGGAAGAGCTCCTGGAGAAGGGAGTGGTTACCCAGCCCAGTATTCTTGCCAGAAAATCCCATGGACAGACAAGCCTGGAAAGCTACAGTCCATGGGGTTGCAAAGAGTCAAACGAGACTGATACTTTTCACTTTTCATGAATAATGCTGCCATGAACACTCATACGTTTATATGTGGAGATTTTTTTAAAATAAGGTTCCAAGAGGGACTTCCCTGGCTTTCCAGTGGTTGGGAGTTGCACGTCCACACTACGGGGCGTGGATTCCATCCCTGGTAGGGGAAATAAGATTCCACGTGTTTCGTGGTGTGGCCGGAGGGGGGAACAATAGGTTCAAAGGCAAACAAAACTAAACGTTGTGTGCTAAAGTCAGAAAAACAAGGGGACAGCAAAATGAGATTTAGGGATGTTCCATATTTTTTTTGGCAGCATCTCAGGCATGTGGGATCTTAGCTCGCTGACCAGGGATCAAACCTGGCCACCACCCAACCCCCCACAGTGGAGTGTGGAGTCTGAACTGCTGGACCACCAGGAAGTGCCCACTGAGGTTCATCTTTAATGCATCTCATAACTTGTGTTCATAGGTTACAGTCGTTAGAACATATACACCCAAACGCATAGGAATAGGGTGCTCTGGCCTCAGCATTCTGTAAAAGTCTGATGGTTGGATGTGGGGAGATGCTGGCCTCTAAAATCTGCAATAGGTTTTGATTTCTGAGGGAGACCTGGGTTCTTCTCATTTCCCAAATACATTTTTCCACTTTCCAGGTGGGTTCATTTCCTGAGCACTTTTTGAGTTCTGATGGCTAAATCAGCCTGTTTCTGGACTGCCTGCCTAGCTTTCTCTGTCACCTGTTTTACTGGTCCACAGGGTACCCCACCTACCCAGCTTTCTAGCCTCAAAAACTGTTGCTATTGTCTCCTCCCCTCTCTTTGTCTTTATGGATTTCTACTTTCCCCCCCTTTTCTGTCATTGTAGTTTGGCTTCAGGAGGAATTGGAGGTAAATGGATATGTTCAACTGCTATGGTTACCCAGAAATTTTTGAATCTGGGTTTCTTATTGCTTGCAGCTAATGGTATCCTGATGTTATCAATAGTATTTTCACGTAGAAATGTTCTATGACATGATATTTGGTATTCCCTCTTATAGGTGTATAATTAATCATGCTTGAATATGTGAGTGCTTCTAATTTCCTGAATATTAAAAAATAGAATTTAGAAATATATTTACTGCAATGTTAGGTTATCAAATGTCTCAAGGATGTTTTCTCCAGTTTATACTCCTGCTCTCAGTGGAGAATACCAGTATCTTCACACCGACAACAGAGAGTACTTACTTTATTTACACCGTACACTTTATTTTCTAATTATATTCATTTGAAAAAACTCAGAAAAATAACATCAAGAAATAGAGCAGTCATAATCCCACCATCCAGAGATCTCTACTATTAATATTTGGAATATATTCTGGACTTTTCTCTGCATATGTGTGCACATTGTGAGATAGCGTTTGACTTTTTGTTTCGCTTTGTTCTGGTTTTATTCTTGCTTTGTTTACTTGACAATGTGCTGTGGACACCATTCCACATCAGTATTGATTTAGTCATTGTCAAAGCTCTGTATACCATTGTTTGCTTAACCTACCCTATCGATGGATGTTTAGACTGTTTAAGGATTTAGGAAAAGATGCTGACGTATAGCTTTGTAGTAATACACGTTTTTCCCTTAGATAAGTAAGAGACATTGCTTGGTTAGCAGACGTTTACTTTTTGGAGTTCTTCGTCCACTACTGTGTACTGCTGAAGGCTGCAGAAACAGCAGAGCCAGGAAGGCTCCGACAGTATTGTTTGATCTACATCATTCAATTCCTGGACTTTTAACTTGTGTGAACTAATGAATTTACATTTGGCCTACTCTGGCAAAATGTGTAATCTGTAATTTCAAACTCTTGCTAAGCTAAAGAGAGGGGCACTTGACCCTGTCTATATTCATATTTTCATAACATAAAGTTCAGATTTCAACCATGATCAGAACTGCAAAATGCTATAATTCATGTGAATGCTATTCAAAACACAAATTATCCAATAACAAATCATTCAAAATTTAGGAAGTTTGTATCTGTTTAATGTAGTATGTCTAAATTAAGAATATGGGTTAATATTTAGAGTATTCTTAGCCTGATATATTACATCACATATGAAGTCTTAAATTGACATGAATTAGCCTATATATCTTTAAATATTTGCAAAATTATATTTTATATGAGCCTGTAATAAATGACTATATTACAATTCAGAAGCTGAAAAGTGTAGTGAGAGTTGCCATGGCAACCTTAATGTGATAACCCCTTGCTTTCATTTAAATTTCATTTTTAATATTACATTAACATTTTTGCATTTAATAGATAGATATTTGAATTAATATTGAAGTGCCCTCTCTAATATAAATAAAATATAAGAAATGAAAATGTGATTTTTCTTCCAGTGAACAAATGAACATATAATCCAAGATCTTGTAGAAATAACAGCACTTGAGTTTTAAATTATTGGATTTCATTCATTTATTTTGAAGTTTCTTAAAGGATCCCTTTTAAAAGATTAAGAAATATTTATGGATAGCCATATAACTCATGTCTTTGACATTTCAAATATGGTTCAGAATTTTCTGAAGGCTATTTGGGGGCAATTTACTTCACGGTGCCTTGATTTATTCTGTATTTTTCAAACTCGATGACCTCAGATGCCTCTCCCACCTCAATAAATCCATATTAGTATACTAATCATTTATAGGTGGATATACTTAATCTTACTTAAAACAAAACACAATATTGCCAAATACAGATTCATCTATTTAAGTTTATTATAGATAATAAAAATCTAACTTATGCCAGAGATATAGGGTACTTTTTTATTACAGAGGAATCTTGACTGCACTAAGTAAGTATTCACTCAGATTATATGTGGATTGTGTGGTTCAAGTTGAAATGAATATATAAAATTTATGGACAGCAGAATCTTTGGTTGGAAGAGTCTCTCAGGTGTCAGGAGTCTCTGGTTCTCTAATGTACTACAGCCAACTAAATCTTAACTCTATGCAAATCATTTAATCTCTTGTGTATGAAACAAAAAGTAGTGAATTCCCTGGCAGTCCAGCAGTTAGGACTCAGTACTTTCACTGTTGCTGTGGCCCAGGGTTCTGTCCCTAATTGGGGAACTAAGATCCCACAAACTGCACACCCAAAAGAAGAGCCATGTGAAAGGGACGGCAATCTGGAATAGGGCAGGAAATGGCACCATGACTAGTTACAAACCTGGAGCCAGCTATAGCAGTAGGGAGTGCTTCAAGGGAACGAGTGACTGTTACCATTGAGATGGTTCTTTCCTTTCTTCTGGAGAGGAAGTGAGCGCATCTGACACAGTCTGGATGCCGTCAGAGGATATGAGTAGATCCAGGTGATGCAAGGGATTGACTGTATGGATCTGTTTTGTACAAACCTACTAGGCATGCACACACACACACACACACGCACGCGCGCGGAACAGCACCAGCAGTGGCTCATAGTTCTCTACGGTCATAGACCCAGTAAGAGCTGCTGCCACCACACCTCTGGAAGTCAGGGAGTGCCACCCACTGTCTTGACAATGAAGAGCATCTGTTATAACTGCCAGTAACTGGGAACTGTGCTTCCCCAGCAACTGCCTGGAGCGGCCACCTACCACCACCTGGCACTGTAGGTGCCTTCATGTCTACTCAGGACTAACAATCAGGAGTTCAGGAAAGGAAATGAGCTGCTCTATAAGTTATTTTCCCTTCCGCCCCATGAATGGACTACTCCTAGACACAGTTCTTTATATCAACATACTGAAGACACCCTGTGAGACCAGGCTGACTGTTAGGATGCTGTTGCAAACTTTATTGGTGTATATACTCTGTAAGATTTTCTTAAGCATTGTAATAGTTTTGTTTTCTTTTTTAAACAGTATTTCACTAGTTGGTTCCAGAGCTTCTCATAAGGAAAAAAAAAATGTGTCTTCTTAGAATTAGGTCATTGTTAAATCTAAGAGATGAGACCTAAAGGTATAACCTGGAGACAAACAGGAAAACAAAGATCCTTTTTTTTGTTTCATTTTAAAAATTAAAACTAGGACCATATTGACTGATAGACTTTTATAACATACTGGGCTTCCCTGGTGGCTCAGAGGGTAAAGCGTCTCTGCCTGCATTGCAGGAGACCCAGGTTTGATCCCTGAGTCAGGAAGATCCACTGGAGAAGGAAATGGCAACCTTCTCCAGTACTCTTGCCTGGAAAATCCCATGGATGGAGAAGCCTGATAGGCTACAGTCCATGGTGTCACAAAGAGTCAGACATGACTGAGCAACTTCACTTTCACTTTCCCCTCACTTAATATTTTGTAATTTTTTTCACATCATTAAATTTTATGATTATATTTTTAATGCCACATGATATTTCATGGTTCCATAATTTATCAACCAGTGCTCAACTGTTAGATATTTCTTTGCTTTCTCCTTTTAAACATTGTTTTGTGTTTCGGGGACATTCATGCACATATAATCTTTGTACTACTGTGTAATTATTTTCATAGGATAACTCCTTTGCAGTGGAAATAAATTCTAAAGGGAAGGTTGTACCAGTTTAAATTCTTAATAACTGTATATGAGGGCACTGGTTTCTTTGCACACTTGCCAACCGCAAATATTGTCTCCTGCTTTGATCTTTGTATGCTGCTCTCTGCAAAAGGGTATCTCATGTTCCTGTGCATTTCTGATTATTAGCAAGGTCAAATACAATTTTGGATGTTCATTGGCCATTACCATTTCTTTTGTGAATTGTCCACAATATGGGTCTGTCTTTTGTCATGTTTTCATCTCAGTTTGTCACTCATCTTTGTTTCTAATATCACATGTATTTTTCTACATAATTGGAGTTATTTTGAGGGAAAAAAACATAGCAACCCTTCATTTATTCACAGTCATTCCTTTTAGAGAATTTTTCAGTCAAATGTATATTAAATCCTTCAAGTTCAGTTCAGTCGCTCAGTCGTGTCCCACTCTTTACGACCCCATGAATCACAGCACCCAGACCTCCCTGTTCATCACCAACTCCCGGAGTTCACTCAGACTCTCATCCATCGAGTCCATGATGCCATCCAGCCATCTCATCCTCTGTCGTCCCCTTCTCCTTCTGCCCCCAATCCCTCCCAGCATCAGAGTCTTTTCCAATGAGTCAACTCTTTGCATGAGGTGGCCAAAGTACTGGAGCTTCAGCTTCAGCATCATTCCTTCCAAAGAAATCCCAGGGTTGATCTTCAGGATTGGATCTCCTTGCAGTCCAAGGGACTCTCAAGAGTCTTCTCCAACACCACAGTTCAAAAGCATCAGTTCTTCGGCACTCAGCCTTCTTCACAGTCCAACTCTCACATCCATACATGACCACAGGAAAAACCATAGCCTTGACTAGACAGACCTTAGTCGGCAAAGTAATATCTCTGCTTTTGAATATGTTGTCTAGGTTGGTCATAACTTTTCTTCCAAGGAGTAAGCGTCTTTTAATTTCATGGCTGCAGTCACCATCTGCAGTGATTTTGGAGCCCCCCAAAATAAAGTCTGACACTGTTTCCACTGTTTCCCCATCTATTTCCCATGAAGTGATGGGACTGGATGCTATGATCTTCGTTTTCTTATAGGACTTTACTATTAGACATCGATACCTTCAGAGGTTTAGAGAGCTGCAGCCTGTAACTAAGTAGCCCTGGGTGCTTATGGATTATGTATTCCTCTCTAAAGGCACCTCTCTACTAATAAATCACTGTGTCCAGTACTCTCCAGATAAGAAAGGCTGTGAGAATTAACTCTAAAACTGGACTTCAGTGCCTTTAAATTTATGTTTAGGTTGGTTCCCGACTGGGTTCCAGATCACCGAGGCTGCCATGTAGATGACCTCTGTGCTCATTAATATTCACTGGAACATATTTTTGTGAGCCCTATGTCTCTGAGTCTTGTCATTACATAAATCAAGTCATGTTACCTCAAACTGTACAGATTGAACACCGGCCCTAGGAGTGTTCTTTCTAACTGGTACAGTGTCCTATGCATTATCGAGATCTGCATGCTGTTCTAGTATGATGTCAGGCCTTTGCCATTCCCTTTTGACAGCCTCTTACGAGTGTCAGAACAATTATTCAAAACTCAGGCTAGAGACATGAGAGGAGGTTTCTGGGTGTTCTTCCAGTGCACTGCCCAGCTTGCTCCTTTAACTGTGTGTTGACTGTGTTATTTGACAACTCCATAGCAGCAGAGGTTAACATGTAGATTTCTGTCTGGTTAGAGACAGATAATTTCTGTTCAGTGGGAAAGATAACCCTATAGGCTGAGGCTTGTGGCCCTGTAGGACATTAACTAATTTTGTATCTAACTTAGTAATCTTAAATAATACTAACATTCCTTTTTAAATTTATAAATACTTAAGCTCCTCCAATTCTTATTCAACCCCAGTCTTTTACCATTTCCCTCATTAACTGAATTGAACAAAATCATTCACCACATGTTTATTTTATATATGTATGAGATCATCTTTTTAGCCTTTTGAAAATTATTCTCCAGCATTACTTTGGGACCCCTCATTTTTACTGTAGCTGCCAAGTAGTTTAGATTGCTCGGTAAATAATAAAATACACTACTAACAAAAGCAAAAGCAAGTCAGCTGGTAATCAGATCCCAGTCTAGTTTTTTTTCCCCCTCCTTCTTTCACTGTTGAATACTTTTTGTGCTTGTAACCTAGAAAAGATGGGCTAGAAAGCCTCACAGAGTCATTCTTTCTGTGACTCCATCTGCCAACAACATTTGTTAAGCCCCGTGTGTGAAGAGGATGGTCCTGGAGGATGCAGTGAACTTGCAGTAAAAGCAGGGGTGTTGCTGCATGGTTTCAAGTCATTGTTTTCAACTGGAGTCCTGCTTGGCCGCAGCGGGAGGGAAAATATCCACCAGGATGGTGAAATGAAGATAACACAGGAACATTTTGCCAGATAAAGAGAGAAAGCTCCATTAGCTAAATTATCATCCAAACATCCAAAAATGATCCTTTTGTTGTTGGGCTTTTTCAATTGAATGGTTAATAGCATAGTGAGACTAACATATTTGGTCTTTAGAATTGTATCTCTGATATGAGAGTCCCAAGAAAATGTTTCTTTTGGGAAAATCACTATGAGAACTGACTGATGGAGAATATTTTACTCCAACCAACTATCAGTCCTATCGTTTTATTCAGCTTCGATTGAGCTTCAGTGCCCAGTTCAAATCCTGTGTGCTCTGTGCAGCTTCCCTGATCACCCAAGACCAGAGTGAACCTCTGCACACTTGTTTGTAGTCCTCATTTGGGACTTACATGCTCTCTTGGCCATTATTTTTTTATGTGCATCTAGTTTTTCCTCTCAGTCTAGGCCATAAATTCCTGGAGAACGAGTTTTGTTTCCCACACTTTTACATCTTTCACAGTGTTGGTTATATACTGTGTGCACGCTAAGTTGCTTCAATCATGTCCAACTCTTTGAGACTCTATGGACTGTAGCCCACAAGGCGCTTCTGTCCGTGGGATTCTCCAGGCGAGAATACTGGGATGGGTTGTCCAGCCCTCCTCCAAGGGATCTTCCCGACCCAGGGATCAAACTCATGCCTCTTAAAGTCTCCTGCATTGGCTTGCGAGTTCTTTACCCCTAGCGCCTCCTGGTTATATAGTAGCAGCTGAGTAATCAGTATCTGTTGGTGGGTTCACAGGAGAGCAGATTACTCTTGGCCAATGTAGGCAGAAAAGTGCTATAGTCTGACTTTTTTTTTTCCTGAGATAACCAAGTTCATTGGCAAACGATACAGTTATTCCTCTGGATGATCCTGAAGTAATGCATGCAGTCTCCTGTATGGCCTGTTCAAACTCTCCACAGCCATTATTGCTGTTTTCCTTATACTGCACTATGCTTAAACAGCCAACTCATTGAAAAAGTCCCTGATGCTGGGAAAGACTGAGGGCAGAATGAGAAGAGGACATCAAACAATGAGATGGCTGGATGGCATCACCAATGCAATGGACATGAACTCGGGCAAACTTCGGGAGACGGTGAGGGTCAGAGAGGCCTGGCGTGCTGCAGCCCATGGGGTCACAAGAGTCAGACATGACTGGGCAACTGAACAACAACAACAACAATGCTTAAAGTTGGAGTTGTGTTTATTGAGCAGAGAGCTTATGAAACTACTCTTGAATTTTCGATGCAGTATTTAAATTTGACTCATCTAATGAAGAGCAGGATGCGTACAGGGAGAACAAATCTAATTCCATATAATAACATGCATTTTTACATTTGTTTAAGGGAAGCATTTATTAAAGCAGCATGCTTTGTTTTTCATGGGAGCCAGTTAGAATCTTTAAAAAGTCTAATATGGGAGAGAACTAGAGTCAAGTCTAACAGAATATGCAGACCATTTCCTATTTTAAGGATAGCCTGTCTCCCAGTAATAAAAATTAAGGGTTTCAAAGAGTGCACATCCTTCATAACACATATCTTTGCCAAAAGGTTTGTTTGGATTTTTCCTCAACATCTTACTTTTTGGCCAACTCAGTGCTTTGCTCATAGGATTCGATTAAAAATTCCTTGACCTTGAATCATTAGGGTAAGCTGTGAGCTAACACGGGGACAGCGCAAGGGACCACTTTATCCTATGTGAGCATGAACCCTCTTCCAAGTACTTCCTGAGTCCAAGTACATTTTAGGGTGACTCTAACAGCCCTGAAATAAGGCAAAAGCATTATGGCATAAAAGGATAAAACTCTTGGTATTTTTCAACCAGTGATCCTCAAACTTTACTGTATACACAGATTACCAGGGGATTTTGTTAAAATGCGGATTTTGATTTTGTGGGTTCTTATTTTTAATAAGCTCCCGAGTGGTGCTCCTGGTGCTGGTCTGGGGCTGCATGGTGATCATCATCACCTTAGAGAGTCTGGGGCTTTCAGACCCCTCATTGCTGCCCTAGAATCGATCCTCTCCCTGAAGCTCTCTATCCTTTTCTTCTCTTGGTGTTCTAGCCTATAGGGCCACTATGCCTCCTCCCTCCCAGGGATCCCTGTCATTTCACCAACATGAAATAGGACTCACTCCTTTCCTTTTTGATAATAAGCTGTTTGTGACAGGAAAATGGAACAAGATGACGAAGTGAAGTATCAGATGCTCCCAGGCAAGAATCCACTGCATTTGAGATTATTCAGACAAAATGTAGCGTGTTTTACATCATGGGCAAGGCTTTGTCTCTAACCCTTAGTAGAATTTAATAGCAGTTACTGTGATGAAACTTCAAGCTGAAATTCTGTTGCACAGTATGGTTTTGTTAATATGGAAAATAGGGATCCTTGGAGAATAGTAACCAGAGGATTGTTTATATGCTGGTTTTCATTTGGACAAGAACTCCAGCCATACTATAGTAACATACAAAATGGAAAACCTCCATGATGCCCTTTAAAATTCTGGCTCCAAATACAAATCTCAAATATTTTTTTTAAGTTTTTTTATCTTTTAAATTTCTTGGCCACACTGCGCAGCATGTGGCATCGTAGTTTCCCAGCCAGTGATTGAACCTGTGCTCCTTACATTTGGAAGCGGGAATCTTATTAACCATTGGACCACCAGGGAGTCCCCTCAAATATGTTTTAGTGTGAAATAGTGAAGAGAAGCCAACAGAATGAAAAAACATCCCTAAAGAAAAACATCTATTTCTGCTTTATTGACTATGCCAAAGCCTTTGTCTGTGTGGATCACAATAAACTGTGGATAATTCTGAAAGAGATGGGAATTCCAGACCACCTGACCTGCCTCTTGAGAAATCTGTATGCAGGTCAGGAAGCAACAGTTAGAACTGGACATGGAACAACGGACTGGTTCCAAATAGGAAAAGGAGTACGTCAAGGCTGTATATTGTCACCCTGCTTACTTAACTTATATGCAGAGTACATCATGAGAAACGCTGGACTAGATGAAGTGCAAGCTGGAATCAAGATTGCTGGGAGAAATATCAGTAACCTCAGATATGCAGATGACACCAGCCTTATGGCAGAAAGTGAAGAAGAACTAAAGAGCCTCTTGATGAAAGTAAAAGAGGAGAGTGAAAAGTTGGCTTAAAACTCAACATTCAGAAAACTAAGATCATGGCATCTGGTCCCATCACTTCATGGCAAATAGATGGGGAGACAATGGAAACAGTGATAGACTTTATTATTTGGGGCTCCAAAATCACTGCAGATGGTGACTGCAGCCATGAAATTAAAAGACGCTTTCTCCTTGGAAGAAAAGTTATGACCAACCTAGACAGCATATTAAAAGCAGAGACATTACTTTGCCAACAAAGGTCCACCTAGTCAAAGTTATGATTTTTCCAGTAGTCATGTATGGATGTGAGAGTTGGACTATAAAGAATGCTGAGCACCAAAGACCTGATGCTTTTGAACTGTGGTGTTGGAGAAGACTCTTGAGAGTCCCTTGGACTGCAAGGAGATCCAACCAGTCCATCCTAAGGGATATCAGTCTTGAATATTCATTGGAAGGACTGATGCTGATGCTGATGCTGAAGCTCCAATAGTTTGGCCACCTGATGCAAAGAACTGACTCAATGGAAAAGACCCTGATGCTGGGAAAGATTGAAGGTGGGAGGAGAAGGGGCCGACAGAGGATTAGATGGTTGGATGGCATCACAGACTCGAGGGACATGAGTTTGAGTGAACTCCAGGAGTTAGTGATGGACAGGGAAGCTTGGCATGCTGCAGCCTATGAGGTCACAAAGAGTCAGACATAACTGAGCAACTGAACTGAAGTGAACTCAACCCACCAAGCAACCTTCTGAGAACAATACCCTCTGGCAGTCTAGATTCAGAAATTAAATAATTTATCCAAGAACAGCAACTAGTAAATTGAGTTAAATATGAAAAAAAAGTGAAAGTGTTAGTCACTCCGTCATATCCGACTCTTTGCGACCCCATGGACTGTTGCCTGGCAGTCTCTCTGTTCATGGAATTCTCCAGGCAAGAATACTGGAATGGGTTGCCATTTTCTTCTCCAAGGGATCTTCATGATCAGTGATCGAAGCCAGTCTCCTGCATTACAGGCAGATTCTCTACCATCTGAGCCACCAGGGAAGCTCATTTATTTAAATCTAAGGCCTACCAGCGGAGAAGGCAATGGCACCCCACTCCAGTACTCTTGCCTGGAAAATCCCATGGATGAAGGAGCCTGGTAGGCTAGGAGTCGGACACGACTGAGTGACTTCACTTTCACTTTTCACTTTAATACATTGGAGAAGGAAATGGCAACCCACTCGTTTTCTTGCCCAGAAAATCCCAGGGACAGGGGAGCCTGGTGGGCTGCCGTCTATGGGGTCGCACAGAGTCAGACACGACTGAAGTGACCTAGCAGCAGCAGTAGCAGCAAGGCCTACCAGAAAAAGTTGGCACTCCACTTCTCATGGACTACAAAGCCCTGGGCTAGACTTTTTCCCCTATACGGTGCCTGTTTCAGTTCAGTTCAGTCGCTCAGTCGTGTCAGACTCTTTGCAACCCCATGAATTGCAGCACGCCAACCCTCCCTGTCCATCACCAACTCTCGGAGTTCACTCAGACTCACGTCCATCGAGTCAGTGATGCCATCCAGCCATCTCATCCTCTGTCGTCCCCTTCTCCTCCTGCCCTCAATCCCTCCCAGCATCAAAGTCTTTTCCAATGAGTCAACTCTTTGCATGAGGTGGCCAAAGTACTGGAGCTTCAGCTTTAGCATCATTCCTTCCAAAGAACACCCAGGGCTGATCTCCTTCAGAATGGACTGGTTGGATCTCCTTGCAGTCCAAGGGACTCTCAAGAGTCTTCTCCAACACCACAGTTCAAAAGCATCAATTCTTCGGCGCTCAGCCTTCTTCACAGTCCAACTCTCACATCCATACATGACCACAGGAAAAACCATAGCCTTGACTAGACGGACCTTAGTTGGCAAAGTAATGTCTCTGCTTTTGAGTATGTTGTCTAGGTTGGTCATAACTTTTCTTCCAAGGAGTAAGTGTCTTTTAATTTTGGACAAAACTGAAGTGAGTTAGCAGTAGCAATGATGTTTAGAGATTCTGACATTTTCTCATTTAAAGGAACTGGTTAATCAATTTTAAAAAGAAAGGGAGATTTGATGCATGGTCTTGAATATTTGAAGAACTGTTTAACACAAGAAGAATTAGATAATTTATTTGCTTTTAAAAATGTTACCAGGGCTTCCCTGGAGGTCCACTGGTTAAGAATCCATCTTCCAATGCAGGGGACATGGGTTCGACCCCTGATCGGGGACCTAAGATCCCACATGCCACAGGGCAACTAAGCACACACACCGCAACTACTGAGCCCACGCACACAGCCGCTGAGCCCACGTGCCACAACTAGAGAGAAACCCATGTGCCGCAACAAAGAGCCCACCTGCTGCAACTAAGACTCATCACAGCCAAAAATAAATAATTTTTTTTTAAATGTGTTATCAATTGCAGGCATACTTCAGGTCAAAATGACTTCTTTTGGGACTTCTTTGGTGGTCCAGTGGTTAAGACTCTGCACTTCCACCACCCAGGGGGGTGCAGATTCGATCCCTGGCCCTGGTGGCCCTAGTGGTCAAGAACCCACCTGCAAATGCAGATGACTTAAGAGATGTGAAATCTATCCCTGGTTCAGGAAGATGCCCTCGAGGAGGGCATGGCAGCCCACTCCAGTATTCTTGCCTGAAGAATCCCATGGACAGAGGAGCCTGGTGGGCTACAGTCTGTAGTGTCGCAAAGAGTCAGACACGACTGACGTGATTTCGCGCACACACACTGGAAACTAAGATCCCTTACATGCATCGTGGTGCAGCCAAAAAAAAGAGGGGGAGCAGCAGCTCTTTCCTGGTTGGAACCATGGAGGGTTCAGAAGAGAAGAAAAAGAAGGTTTTTGCCATGCCAGAAACCCTTAGATCAAATAAAAGATTTTTGCAGAGCTTAAGATCAAGAGCTTGAAAAAGAAGTCTGCCCTCTAAAGATGCTTTGAAAAGCAAAGAGAAAGCTTATCTATGAAAATGTTCTATGAAAAAGCATAGCATTATGACAGGAATACAGGCAGAAGATATCACAGGAATATAGGTAATCATATCCATTACCTGCAAAAGTTTCGAATGGCTAGGATGGCAAGAAAAGCCAGCAACATCTATGTACCCTCTGGACCCAAATTGGTGCTTGTCATAAGGATCAGAAGTATCAATGGCGTTTGCCAAAAGGTTGGAAAGTTGTTTCAGCTTGTTCGCCTCTGTCAGATCTTCAGTGGCACCCGTGTGAAGCTCAGCAATGCTTCAATCAACATGCTGAGAACTGTGGAACCATACACTGCGTGAGAGTCCCCACACCTGCAGCCAGTAAATGAATTGATCTACAAGTGTGCTTATGGCAAAACCAAGAAGTGAAGTGACCTGACAGATAACACATTCATTGCTCGATGTCTTGGCAAAGATGGCATCATCTGCATGGAGGATCAGATTCATGAGATCTGTACTGTTGGAAAATGTTTCAAAGACACATGCAACTTCCTGCAGCACTTCAAGTTGTCTTCTCCACGAGGTGGAATGAAGGAGAAGACCACTCATTTTGTAGAAGGTAGAGATGCTGGCAACCGGGAAGACCAGACCAATAGGCTTATTAGAAGGATGAACTAAGGTATCTACTGTGATTATTTTTGTAATCTGGTCAGTTAATAACCAGAGGCTGCTTTCAAATTAAAAAATTTAAATGATAAAAATAGGCAAAGGATCTGAATGGACGTTTCTCAAAAAAAATTGGCTGATAATCTCACAAAGTCCTGCTCAGTGTCATTATCTATCAAGGAAACGCAAATAAAAACCACTGTGAGATGGCACTTCTCATCCTGTCGAAAAGTAGATAATCCAGGTGTTATAGAGGATGTGGAGAAAATGGAGCCTGTGTCCATCGTAGGTGGTAGTTTAAAGTGCTGTGTCTGCTGTGGAGAATGCTCTGGAGTTCCTCAAAAGGTTAAGCGGGGAGTTTCTATCAGTTCAGTTCAGTTGCTCAGTCATGTCCAACTCTCTGCGCTCTGCGACCCCATGGACTGTAGCACGCCAGGCCTCCCTGTCCATCACCAACTCCTGGAGTCCACCCAAACCCATGTCCATTGAGTTGGTGATGCCATCCAACCATCTCATCCTCTGTCGTCCCCTTCTCCTCCTGACCTCAGTCTTTCTCTTTGCAATCTTCGCTCTTCGCATCAGGAGGCCAAAGTATTGGAGTTTCAGCTTCAACATCAGTCCTTCCAATGACCACTTAGGACTGATCTCCTTTAGGATGGACTGGTTGGATCTCCTTTCAGTCCAAGAGATTGTCAACAGTCTTTTCCAACACCACAGTTCAAAAGCATCAATTCTTCAGTGCTCAGCTTTCTTTATAGTCCAACTCTCACATCCATACAGGACCACTGGAAAAACCATAACTTTGACTAGATGGACCTTTGTTGGCAAAGTAATGGCTCTGCTTTTTAGTATGCTGTCTGGGTTGGTCATAACTTTCCTGCCAAGGAGTAAGTGTCTTTTAATTTCATGGCTGCAGTCAGGACCCAGCAATTCTTTTTTTTTTCTTATTCCATCTTTATTGAGGTATTATTGTACATCATTGTGTGTGTGTGTGTACTCACTTTAGTCCTGTCCAACTCTTCAACTCTATGGACTGTAGCCCATCACACTCCTGGGTCCATGGGATTCTCCAGGCAAGAACACTGGAGTGGGTTGCCATGCCCTGCCGGGGATCTCCCCGCCCCAGGGATGGAGCCTGTGTCTCCTACAGCTCCTGTGTTTCCGGCAGATTCTTGACTTCTGAGCCAGTTACTGGGTACAGTTTGGTGAGTTTGGACATATGTATAAACCCGTATTATTAACACCACAATACAGGTATCAAACATACTCATCACCTACAAAAGTTCCGTTGCGCCCATCTGTTGGGTAACCATGTTATTTTTCACCAATTCACATGTTTAAACGTAAAATCTTCACAAGAGTCCTTTTCCTTCAATCCTCTGGACACAGCAATTCTAAGAATATTCTAATTCTAATCCTCAGAATATAAGACACAAAAGCATATGTCCACATAAAAACTTGTACACAGGGCTCCCCTGGGGGCGCCGTGGTAAAGAATCTGCCTGCCAATGCAGGAGACACAGATTCGATCCCTGATCTGGGAAGATCCCACATGCTGCAGAGCAACTAAGCCCATTCACCGCAACTACCAAGCCTACAGCCTAGAACCCGTAACCTGCAACTGCTGAAGCCTACGCGCCCTAGAGCCCATGCCCTGCCACCGGAGAAGCCGCTGCAGTGAGAAGCCTGTGCACCGTAACTTCTCGGCAACCAGAGAAGCGCCCTGGCGGTAACAAAGACCCAGCACAACCAAACATGAAAAATACATACAAGTGTCCACAAACGTTTGTGTGCTCTGTGTGCTGTGCTTCGTAGCTTCAGTCGTGTCCAACTCTCTGTGACCCCATGGACTACCGCCCGCCGAGCTCCTCTGTCCAGGGGATTCTCCAGGCAAGAAGACTGGAGCGGGTTGCCATTTCCTTCTCCAGGGGATCTTCCTGACCCAGGGATCGAACCCGAGTCTGCCTTGTCTCCTGCACTGCAGGTGGATTCTTTACCACTGAGTCACTGGGGAAGCCCACACAAATGTTTTTAGGAGCATTATTCATAATAGCCAAAAAATGGAAACACCCCATCAACTGATGAATGCTAAATAAGCTGTGGTATATCCATGTGATTTACTACTCCTTGACAATGAAAAGGAATGAACTTTCCTTGGATAGCACTGATAGATGCTGTAAACTGGATGCACCTTGAAAACAGTGCTAAGTGGAAGGAGCCAGTTGCTAAAGGCTACATATTACATAATTTCCTTTGCATAAAACATCCAAAATGTGATTGACCTATGGGTGGGGTGAGGTTGGGAAATGGGAAGTTACTTCCAATGGGTGTGAACTTTCTTTTTGGGTTGGTGAAAATGTAAAATTGATTTGTGGTGATGGTTGCACAACTTGGTGAATATACTAAAGTGCACTGAATTCTATATATGATTGAATGATATTTCTATAAAGCTATTGAAAAAGAAAGTAGAAGTATACCATGTGAGAATGTTTAAGCAGTAGAAAGGTTCAGTTCAGTTCAGTCGCTCAGTCGTGTCAGACTCTTTGCAACCCCATGAATCGCAGCACGCCAGGCCTCCTTGTCCATCACCATCTCCCGGAGTTCACTCAGACTCACGTCCATCGAGTCAGTGATGCCATCCAGCCATCTCATCCTCTGTCGTCCCCTTCTCCTCCTGCCCCCAATCCGTCCCAGCATCAGAGTCTTTTCCAATGAGTCAACTCTTCGCATGAGGTGGCCAAAGTACTGGAGTTTCAGCTTTAGCATCATTCCTTCCAAAGAAATCCCAGGGTTGATCTCCTTCAGAATGGACTGGTTGGATCTCCTTGCAGTCCATGGGACTCTCAAGAGTCTTCTCCAACACCACAGTTCAAAAGCATCAGTTCTTCGGCACTCAGCCTTCTTCACAGTCCAACTCTCGCATCCATACATGACCACAGGAAAAAACCATAGCCTTGACTAGACGGACCTTAGTCAGCAAAGTAATGTCTCTGCTTTTGAATATACTATCTAGGTTGGTCATAATTTTTTTTCCAAGGAGTGAACGTCTTTAATTTCATGGCTGCAGTCACCATCTGCAGTGATTTTGGAGCCCAAAAAAAATAAAGTCTGACACTGTTTCCACTGTTTCCCCATCTATTTCCCATGAAGTGATGGGACCGGATGCCATGATCTTCGTTTTCTGAATGTTGAGCTCTAAAGCCAACTTTTTCACTCTCCTCTTTCACACTCACCAAGAGGCTTTTTAGCTCCTCTTCACTTTCTGCCATAAGGGTGGTGTCATCTGCATATGTGAGGTTATTGATATTTCTCCTGGCAATCTTGATTCCAGCTTTTGTTTCTTCCAGTATTACCTAATTATTAAAGTGTTCCACTTTATACTCAAACGTGGAAGATGAGTGTTTTGCCAGGATTTCGGTTTTTGGATGTTGAAGTTGCCTTTCCAAGGATGGAGTCAGATACTCTGTCTTTATCTGAAAGCACCCAGGGCTTGGTCCCAAGTTCTCTGCTTTGTGACTTTAGTGTGATTTTTCTAATACTTTTTTTCTCATTAACTCCTGAGTCTACTGCTGTCTCTTAACTTCATACACTGGGTTGGATATTTTTAAGTTTAGAGACCTATTCACTGTGAAATCAAACCAGGGCTGTAAGGAAGATTTTGGGATTCTTAGAATGACAAGAGTTCAAATAAGGACAATGGAACCAAAGCAGAATAACAAGTAGCCAGCAAGTCCTGCTCTACCAAGGAAGGTGAAGTACTCCTAAGAAAGAAAGTGTAGAAAGTGTTAGTCACTCAGTCGTGTTCGACTCTTTGACCCCATGGACTATAGCCCACCAGGGTCTTCTGTCCATAGAATTCTCCAGGCAAGAATACTGGAGTGGGTTGCCATTTCCTTCTCCAGAGGATCTTCCCTACCCTGGGATCGAACCCGGGTCTCCCACATTGCAACCAGATTCTTTATTATCTGAGCCACCAGGGAAGCCCAGAAGTACTCCTAAGACGGGAGCAATTGAACTACCAACTGGACTTCAGAATTCTCCACACTGAGATTGCCAGAGTTCCTAAAATCCTACAGTAGGAGAACACTTCGTTTAAAAGTTAGGTAAAAATAGAATATGAAAGTTTAAGATCAAGACCTCTTAGGATCTAGATTTTTATTTCAGAGTTCTTGTTAACTGCACAAAACTTAAGCATAATCAAATGTATCAAGTTTGAATGATATTCTAATTACTAAAACGGGATTCTACTTACTAAACGGTAAAGCTGTCCCGCAGTTTTGAGGTAGCAAAGTCTGTAACAGCAGATACATCTGCTGATTCCTTTGTCAGGGCCTTCTCATACTCAGACTTCCAGGTAGCTCAGCAATTTCTGGGCTTCCCGAGTGTCACAGTGGTAAAGAATTCACTCGCCAATGCAGGAGACACAAGAGACCCTGGGTTGGGAAGATCCCTGGAGTAGGAAATGGCAACTCTCTCCAGTGTTCTTGTCTGGAAAATTCCATGGACAGAGGAGCTTGGTGGGTTACAGTCCATGGGGTCACAAAGAGCTGGGCACAGCTGATCCACTGAGCATGCACACAGCAGTTTCTGGATTACAGGAAATTTACATAATTGAAAAGAAAAGAGAAGAAAAAGTAGAGGGGAGAAATTAAAAGCATCCAGCTGAGATAAAGGATAAATAGGGAATGGGAAACAAAAAGGAAATAAAGAGACAAATTTATTTGGAAAAAAATAGCAAAGTCAAAAGACTAGCAAAGGATGATCAATGGATTAGAAACAGAGAATCCGATTCTGGGACCAGCTCTACTGTTAGAAAATTGTGTAGTCTTGGGCACAGCCCTTCCCTTCTCCCAGGTTTATGGGCCCATATAATCAGTGATACTGGTCGTCTTTGGGGTCAAATGAGTTAAGTATGAATTCTAAGTATTAAAAAATGAGATTTGATTTCCTTTGGAGTTTATAAAACCTGTCTCCTTTCTCTATAATTGGACTGTTTTGTGAAAACACTCTCTGAAAAAAAAATCTAGTACTTAAACAAGGTAAATTTGCCAGTCACTGACAAGCTCTATTCTCTCGATGACCCCCTGAACCCAGTCACTGAGACTTACCTGTCACTGTTAGTGTCCTGCATGACTTCGTCTGGATTCAGCCACACAAAGTAATGGTAAGAATCCGCTCCTATCAGAAAGTCTTCTAAACGAAAAGTGTTGATTACCTTAGAGACATAACTGTAGAGCGTAACCCAGATCATCCCCCCTGGGATGATCTTTCTGTCCCTTTCTGAGGCCCTTGTCCTTCGGGGGGGTGGGGAGCCCTCTAGGATGTTTAAAGATTTCTTTATAAAATGGTTACGGCATTTGAAGTCATCTCAAGTCTAAATTAAACAGCTATACAGGACTGCTTTGGGAAAATCTGAATTACTGTTTTAACAGAAATGCAGTTAATTATTAAATATGCACAGCAACTTAAACGAGTCGCTGCTGACTTGAATAAATGGATCACTTGTAATGAATCGGATTTTAAAGCAAATGAACACTCTGAAGTGCTTTAAAAGGTTGTTCTAGATTATATTTGAGGTAAATAAGTTAAGAACATATAGTAATCTTTTTTTAAAAAATAGTAGTTTTTCTTTAATGCTTTTCAGACTTTTGCATTCAGTGCAAGAAGATCAAGAATTTGCCTCTGCACCAAGTTGCAAAATAACAGTGTAGTTATTCTCTTGTCTGATTTTCATAATCTTTTTAAAAGAGGCATTTTATTTCTGGAGAAACAGTCACAGCTTGAATTTAGTCTTCATGTCCAGTACATGGAGGAACTTTTAGTTCCTGAATACCAGATAAGCAAGGACTTTTTGTCCTGCTTGTGAAACTTAAAGTAAGCTCAGGAATGTATTTTCTCAGATAATACTATCCAGACTTCATTATAATATCCTTGAATTTATAATATCCTTGAAAATAAGTAAAAACCCAAAACTCCTTGTGCATATGTATCGTTCATTTTAACAAAAATTTCAATTAAGTGAGAAAATACAGCGCTGGGTTAAAAATTCTCCTTATTTCGTTCTCATAAGCAGTTTAAGTAGACTTTCTGTGATGTCTGTTTTTGAATTCGCATAGATCACAGGCTTCCTTGGGTTTCAGGACCAGATCTTAACAATCTTTGCACTCTCAGAGCCCAGCGGTGTAGTCAGTTGAAATTCTTCCCATGAAAACCGCCATCCTCTGGTGCCCAGTCACACAATTTCAAACTGGCAAGGATCTAAAGTGAGTTTTTTCAGTAGTTACCACTGCGTCTGAGAACTGAACCTACTTGATGCAGAACAGCTGTTTTGAGTAAATTTCAGAGGTCCGCTGAAACCCCGCACCGGGCGGAACCCTGTCCCCGCTTCCCGGAGACTCCTGCCCTCTGCGCGCTCCCCCTACACGCGGCATCTCCAAGAAACCGCCCGCGTGAGGCTATTCTTGGCGGACACAAGTTTCTTTCAGTGATAGACCAAATCAAGGGGGAAAGAAGGCTTTCTTTGGGGGTCAAAAGGGAACCACGAGAGTGTTTTAATAGTGTAGTTTCCCAGGAACACGGGCAGGGTGGGGGTTCCCTTGGCGCGCTCGGTGAACTCTAGTGAACGCGGCTGCAGCTCCGCGTACGCGCGCTCTCCACAAGGCAGTGTCTCCCGGCACCGCCTTTTCCTAATGGATTTCCATTTCATCGATCGGGACCTAGATGCTGGCTAGCAATTAGTCCTAATCAGGCAGCAGGAGTGTCTTGGGGGGACTGCCAGCTAGCCTAATTGCTGGCAGCTGCGGGGCACCGGCTGTTAACCCTCTGTGTCCCGGACTCCACCCGGAGGCTAGGCTCGGCAAAACTGTGGCACTTGTGGGGATCCGTGGCTTATCTTTATTTTGGAAAACTGCGCCGAGAAGCTTGGATTACTTTATCTCCAAAGATACTTTAGGATAAAGGGTGAACTGTATAACCCTGCTCTACCTCGGAAATTCATAGAGGGACTGAAACAGGATTTTTTAAAAGCTCTGTCATGAAAATCATCAAAAATTCACGGAAGTGGAATAAGCCCAAACATCCATCAAATACTACTCTACATTCTGCCATTCTTTTTCATTTATTTCCCATCTCCGTTTTTGTTTTTATTGTAGTTGCTTTTTTTCCCCTTAATACATGTTTATTTGAAATAAATGAGCTTTGTTCACAGTTCTTCTGTTCCTTTTTTCAAAAAGCTGCCACCTCTCTTTCCTTTACATTCTGTCCTGTTCTTTTTATGATAGGTATTTTAGAAGGATGACAGTTTTTCTCCCCACCCACCCGCAGAAATCCCCACAGCCACCTCACACAAATGCAGATGACCAAATTCTGAAAAGTGACTTCATAATGGATTTCCAACCTCTGAGCAGTAGAGACAGCACAGCCTGAAAAACAGGGTGGTACAGTGACGTGTCTCCAGAGACGCAGAAGGGCACTTTTGGTTTCCAGAACAGAACAGACTTGCTCGAGAGGCCCACAGACCTCGGCAGATCACCAGAATCCACTTGATCTTTCTGCTTGGGAGGACCGTCGCTCCGTCTAGGACATCACTGACCCCTACCCTGGGCCCCCTGCCCCGGTTCATCAGGGCTCCTCAGCTTACTGGAATATTTTAAAGCAACTCTCAGACTTCTTTTCACTTCTAAGTGCTTTAGTGTATGATTCTAATATATATGGAATATAACCACAACATTTACTACACTCAGCAAAACAGCTAATAATTGCTGATTCCATTGAACGTGTCTGCTGCAAGGATCTAGTCAAGGTCAGGTGTGTGTGGTTGTGACTGAGGTGGCCGTTTGTTCTGGAGAATCCACAGTTTAAACACGGTAGATTATGCCCACAAGGTGTGCTTTGATGTCTTCCCCATATTCTCTGTAAATCCACAGTAAAATCTAGAAGCTTCATCGGAATTAGGTTTGGGTTTTTTTCCAAGAATACTTTATAGGTGGTGTATGACGTTCTGTCACTTCTTCCTCAGGAGGCACAAATGTCTAACTGTCCAGTCTCAGTGATGTTAGGATTGACCACTGAGTCCAAATGTCATCAATCTGATGCACCCATCACAAAGTTCTCCCATTAACTTTACCTGATAGTTTCAGCAGACATTAATAATCCTTGCCTAGAACCATTCTTTCATTTGGGGTTGCTAAGTGGTGGTATTCTAATCTTTTCATTCCTTTGCCATGTATTAATATTAGCCATGATTCTTACAGAGAAGAATTTCCCCCTCATGTTTTTTAAGGCAGGATAAATAACTTGGTTCCTTTCTCTTGTATCAGATTGATTCCCTAAGCCACCTCATAATGTAACGATGAAAAAAGTTTGGGATTTTTATGTTTGATGTGTTTCAATCCATTGTAGTCCTAGTTTTTTAAATGCTTAATCATCTCAGATTTATTCAGTGGTGCTTTTCAAACTTATACTGTCCCCCCCTTTTTTTTTTTTACTAAGTAATTTTTCTTCCTAAGAACTTACTATTAAAGTATTTTCTTCCTAAAAGTATTTTGTGTGTGTGTGTGTGTGTGTGTGTGTGCGTGCTCAGTTGCTTGGTCGAGTCTGACTCTTGGTGACTCAGTGGTAGCCTGCCAGGCTCCTCTGTCCATGGAATTTCCCAGGCAAGATTACTGGAGTGGGTTGCCATTTCCTTCTCCAGGGATACTGTCCCCTTTTGACTTGTCTCTGTTAGCCTTTGAAACTTTTCTGCCCTTTGCCTGGACTAATAGTTTTCCAAGGAGCTCTGGTTGCTTTTAGTAAACTGGGAATGATGGGTATTCTGTCTAATGGATTGTCATTGCTTCAATTCCAGTGCACTATGTTTAAAGAGACAAAATGAAGCTGTATTGAATTCAGGTTGGTATTAGTCTCCTACAGACTTATACACAACTGTACTCACCTTAAACTTCCTCCTTCCTGTCCCAAAGCAACAAGTGTCTATGCTTTTGGCATCTCTAGTTCCAGGACACACGGTCAGTTCCCTCCTCACTTGCCTCCTCGGTCATCCTTACCTTCTCTATCAGCGAGTCAGGGACGGCCACTCGATCCTCTGTCCCCTAGCTTCCCTCCCAAGCTAGAATGAATGCTCTCTGAAAGCGATAATGATTTCTACTCACTTGGGAATCCTCCATAATGCTGAGCACAGAGTAGGTTTTCAATGAACTTTTGCAGTTAATTGTCACAGATCCCAATCTGTGCTGCAAATTCTCTGCTTTACATCAATCAATCTCCCATCCAGGGACTGGGTTGCTTTTTTTTTTTTTTCCTCCAACACAAAAGAAGCATCATTCCACAACCATTTTATAGAGATGGAATAAAATAAAACTCTGTAATTGATTCTGCTCCAAAGAAGCCATGCATTAAGGGGGAGAGACCGTGCCTCGAGGAGCTGTCGGCTTCATTACAGGCTCCGCAGCAGGCCACGTGGGAGGGCAGGCAGGCTCTGCGGAAAGGGGGCGGTTAATGACCTCCAGCCCTCCTGAAGCACACTCCTGCCCGCACCTCCACCGGGCTGCCAGAAACCAATGGGGCGGGGGGATCTTCCCTCTGTTCCCTGATATTCCAGGAACAATGTATCATTAACGATTTCTCATGTTTCCTAACTCCATATTTAAGGAAGATTGTTTCATGGAGCCAAATAAGATGATCCCAGGATAAACCAGCTATATATCTGAAGAGCCCCTGGACACCACCTATAGATGTCCTGTGTGGGTCTTAGCAGTGGCGAGACCTCGGGAGGAGCAGATAAAATAGCGCCCAGTCTTCCACCGCAAAGAGGCATGGGCCCCCCAGATAGGAGTTCCAGAATTAACCTCCACTGCTGTTTCTTCATTGAGCTTCTAATCACATGCTTCGCCCATTATACTATTGATTTGTCTTTTTCCTCCTTAATTAGTAGGTGGAGTCTTTATGTTCTGTGGTTATTGTATGCCAAGGGCAGACAACCCATCAAATTAGCTTAAGAAAAGAGTGAACTCCTGGACTCTCCTAATTGGGAGTCCAGGAGTAGCTCTAAACTCTGGCACAGGTGAATGCAAGGACCCAGACGATTAGGCAGAACTCTTCTGCATTTACCCTTCAGGTCTGCTTATCTCTTGCCTTGGTTTGATCCTTCTGGAGTTAGGTTTTCCTTATGTAGCCAGAAACTTCGATGCCAACAGGAAAGCGTTCTTCTGTAGCGCCAAAGCTTGTGCTGTGTGTGTGCTCGGTCACTCAGTGGTGCCTGACTCTGCAAACTCTGCAGTCTGTAGCCCGCCAAGACTCTAATTAACTAACGGTTCAAATGTCTGAGGAATGATGGGACAAAAGAACGGGGTCCTGAACAGCTCAGCCTATTACAGACATCAGTCCTCTCAGTATATATGTGACATGTGACCTTTCTAAGCCTCAGTTTCCCCTCCTATAAAATGGAGTGATCAAAATCGTAACCATACCCATCAATAATAATTGTAATTAGATAATTCATATAAAATACTTAGCATAATTCCTGGCATATAGTAACCTTTGTGTTAATCTTGGCTCTTATTATCTTTTAATCATTGTATACTTTTCCTAAGTGGTCATTTTTTTATACTGCATTTTTCTATTTATGTGAAGTTCTAGAACAAGAAAACTACTTTTTTTTTCTTTATAAAATAATGGTTATAATTTTCTGAGCTATAAAATGTACCTGTTTGTTTTAATTTTTTAATTTATTTTAAATGAAACATGAATATTTTTAATGATAAAAGGTACAATTCTTGAAGAAGATAGACATCATAAACCATTACACATGTTAACAACAAAGAAACAAAGATACATAAAGCAAAAATCAGAATAAATATGAGGGAAAAGAAACAATATATATACTCATAGTGAGATATATTAACATTTCTCTGAGAATATTTTATCAAGTGCAGAAAAAATAAGAATCAGAGCATCTTGGATGTCACTGATAATTTAAATATAATAGATTTATATTTAGTTTCATATCCTATGCAAATACATTTAAAATTTTGTATCTCCTACATTATTAGATATCCATAAGACATTTAGAAAAACTGGCAAAGAGATAAGCATTACTAAATTAAAAAGAAAAATAGAATTCTTTTTTGTATGTGTAATTCAGTTATACATATACACGTTATTTTTGAAATTATTTTCCATCATCAGTTCAGTTCAGTCACTCAGTCATGTCCGTGTAACTGAATTACACATACAAAAAAGAATTCTATTTTTTTTAATTTAGTAATGCTTATCTCTTTTCCATCATAGGTTATTATAAGACATTGACTGTAGTTCCCTGTGATAACAGTAAATTTTTGTTACTTGTTGCATATCTATTTTTTAAATTAGAAACCTAGCATTCTATTCATACTAAATCAAACTGTCAAAATGTCATTAATGTTTTAGTTAGGCAAACATTCATGTTTTCTAAAACATATACATTATACATATTATTTATATATATGTATACAAAAGCTTTCCTACTATGCTTGATAAAGGCTTGAGAAAGAACATTAAAAAAAGATGGCGAAATTGGAAAACATAAACTAAATGAAATGGGAGCACTGAATATGAAATGGAAAAAGTGAAACAAACCAGATAAAGTAAAGTTTCTTATGTAGTCCAGTTGTTTTTAAACCTGGCTGCTCATTAGAAATATATCTGGAGCTCTGGCAAAAAAATAAAAAGAAATACCTGGATATTTGTATTTTTCAAAAAATTTCAAGATAGTTCTGATATGCATCTGAATCTTAAAAAGTGATTGCAGGTTTTTCTATTAAATGGTAGTTTTGATGATATAGAATTCTATCATTTTTCTTTTGACCAATCATGATTTTTTTTTTAACAAGTCGCTCAGTCATGTCCGACTCTTTTTGACCCCATGGACTGTATAGCCTGCCAGGCTCCTCTGTCCATAGAATTGTCCAGTCCAGAATACTGGAGTGGGTAGCCTTTCCCTTCTCCAGGGGATCTTCTCAACTCAGGGGTCGAACCCAGGTCTCCCGCATTGCAGGTGGATTCTTTACCATCTGAGCATACAATGGTATTAAGGGAGTAACAGTTACATAATCACAATAGTAAAAGATGTTTACCAGTCTTCACAGTCAATAACCAGATGAAAAATAAATAATTACAACCATAAGCCATGATCAGAATATGATTAACCCAACAATATTAAATGATTACGTATAATTTAAGGTCAAGCAGACTGATGTGATAACTGGAAGTGCATACATGCACATGTTTCATCAGCTCAGCCAGTCTGTGTCTTTTGATTGGTCATTTAATCCATTTACATTTAAGGTAGTTATCAATATGTATGATCCTATTAGCATTTTCTTAATTGTTCTGGGTTTATTTTCTTTCTCTGGTTTTCTGCCTAGAGAATTTCCTTTAGCATGTTGTGAAGCTGGTTTGGTGGTGCTGAATTCTTTTAACTTTTGTTTGTCTGGAAAGCTTTTGATTTCTCCATCAAATCTGAAGGAGAGTCTTGCTGGGTAGAGTATTCTTGGTTGTAAGTTTCTTCCCTTTCATCACTTTAAATATGTCAAGCCCTTCTGGCTTGTAGAGTTTCTACTGAGAAATCAGCCGATAGCCTGATGGGAGTTCCCTGAAATGTTATTTGTCGTTTTTCCCTTGTTGCTTTTAATATTTTATCACTATCTTTAATTTTTGTCAGTTTGATTACTGTGTGTCTGGGTGTGTTCCTCTCTGGGTTTATCCTGGCTGGGACTCTTGGTGCTGCCTGGACTTTGCTGTTTATCTGCGTTCCCATGTTAGGGAAGTTTTCAGCTATTATTCTTCAAATATTTTCTCAGGTCCTTTCTCTCTCTCTTCACCTGGGGCCCCAGTGATGCAAATGTTGGTGCATTTAATGTTGTCCCAGAGGTCTCGTAGGCTGTCATCATTTCTTGTCATTCTTTTTTCTAAATTCTGTTCTGCAGCAGTGATTTCTGCCATTCTGTCCTCCAGGTAATTTATCTGTGCTTCCACCTCAGTTATCCTGCTACGAATTCCTTCTAGTATATATTATTCATCTCTGTTCTTTAGTTCTTATAAAGTGAAAGTGAAGTCATTCAGTTGTGTCCGACTCTTTGCAACCCCGTGGACTGTTGCCTACCAGGCTCCTCTGTCCATGGGATTTTCCAGGCAAGAATACTGGAGTGGGGTGCTATTTCCTTCTCTAGGAGATCTTCCCGACCCAGGGATTGAACCCAGGGTCCCACATTGTAGGCAGACGCTTTACCGTCTGAGCCACCAGGGAGGTCCCAGTTCTTATAGGTCTTTGGTAAACATTTCTTGCATCTTCTCAATCTTTGCCTCCGTTCTTTTCCCGAGATCCTGAATCATATTCACTATCATTTTTCTGAATGCTTGTTCTGAAAGGTTGTCTACCTCCACTTCATTTAGTTGTTTTTCTGGGGTTTTATCTTGTCCCTTCATCTGGTACGTAACTTTCTGCTTTTTCATGCTGATTAACTTTCTATGATGTGGTTTTGTTTTAGTTGCTGTGGGATTGTGGTTCTTCTTGCTTCTTCTGTCTACTCTCTTTTGGAGGAGGCTAAGAGGCTTGTGTAAGCTTCCTGATGGGAGGGACTGGTGGTGGGAAAAACTGGGTCTTACCCTGGGCAGGGCTTTGCTCAGTAAAGCTTTAATCCGATGATCTGCTGATGGATGGGCTCCCTCCCTGGTAGCTTTTTGGCCCAGCTCTGGGGCCTACGGGCTCTCTGGTCGGGTTAATGGTGACCTCCAAGAGTGTACCAAAGGGGCCCTTCCCAGACAGCTGCCGCCAGTGCCCCCATCCCTGCGGTGAGCCCTGTGGACCCACGCCTCCACAGGAGGCCATCCAGCGCTAGCAGGTAGTCTTGGTTCAGCTTCCTGTGGACTCACTGCTTCCTTCCTCGGAATCTCGGTGCCTGCAAGGTTTTGTTTGTGCCCTCCAGTCCATGGGGTCACAAAGAGTTCGACACGACTGAGCGACTACACTTTCACTTTCCAATAGAGTCTCTGTTTACCCCAGTCCTATGGAAGTCTTGTAATCAAATCTTCCTGGGCTTCAAGATCAGATTCCCTGGGGATTCCCAGTCGCTTTCTCGGGTCTCCAGGCTGGAAAAGCCTGACGTTGGGTTCCAAACCTTCACAACAGTGGGAGAACTTTGGTATTATTGCTCTCTAGTTGGTGGGTTACCCACTGGTGGGTATGGGATTTGATTTTATCGTGATCGTGCCCCTCCTACCATCTTGCTGTGGCCTCTTTCTCTTTGAACGTGGGGCATCTTTTTTTGGTAGGTTCCAGCGTCCTCCTGTCCATGGTGGTTCAACAGCTAGTTGTGATTTTGTGCTCTCAGAGGAGGAGATGAGTGCACATCTTTCTACTCCACCATCTTGAATTGGAAGTCCTCCCCTAGGTGGTCATTTTTAACATTATTTATGGTATCTCCCATTGAACAGAGCTTAAATTTTTTTCTGTTCAGTTCAGTTCACTTCAGTCGCTCAGTCATGTCTAACTCTTTGCAACCCCATGAATCACAGCACGCCAGGCCTCCCTGTCCATCACCAACTCCCGGAGTTCACTCAGACTCACGTCCATCGAGTCAGTGATGCCATCCAGCCATCTCATCCTCTGTCGTCCCCTTCTCCTCCTGCCCCCAATCCCTCCCAGCATCAGAGTCTTCTCCAATGAGTCAACTCTTCGCATGAGGTGGCCAAAGTACTGGAGCTTCAGCTTTGGCATCATTCCTTCCAAAGAAATCCCAGGGCTGATCTCCTTCAGAATGGACTGGTTGGATCTCCTTGCAGTCCATGGGACTCTCAAGAGTCTTCTCCAACACCACAGTTCAAACGCATCAATTCTTCGGTGCTCAGCCTTCTTCACAGTCCAACTCTCACATCCATACATGACCACAGGAAAAACCATAGCCTTGACTAGACGGACCTTAGTCGGCAAAGTAATGTCTCTGCTTTTGAGTATGTTGTCTAGGTTGGTCATAACTTTTCTTCCAAGGAGTAAGCGTCTTTTAATTTCATGGCTGCAGTCACCATCTGCAGTGATTTTGGAGCCAACATCTTAAAATCTTTTCTTTATGTTTTCTGAGTGGTGTCCTACAGGACCCGGGCCTTCCCTATACCCCCAAACGAAAAGAAAAAAAATTTTTTTTGGCCACTCCTCGCAGCCTGCTGGATATTAGTTCCCTGACCAGGGATCCAACGCATACTCCATGCAGTGAAAGCACAGAGCCCTAACCATTGGACCACCAGGAAAGTTCTTGCAGTTTTATTTTTAGTGTTTAAGTCTTTACTTCATGAAACTAATATAATGTTATATGTCAATTATACCTCAATTTTTTTAAAAAAGAGGAGGGAAAAAAGTGCTTGAGTCCACCTTCTTTTCCCCACTAATTTGAAATTTTGTTTTTATTATTCAAATTTAATTTTTATCAAATGCTAAGTTCCTACTGTGAACTGACTTGTTTCTAATTTCTTCTGTGTGATTCTTTATTTCTTCCTAGGCCAGTTTTCATTGTCATAGTTTTATACTAAACTTGATATTTAGGAGGATAAATTTCCCCTGCTGTCATTCATGTTTTTTTTTTTTTTTAAATGTATTTGGCTGTTCTTCCACTCTCTGCTGTTCCAATTAATCTTTAGAATCAACTTATAAATACACAATTTAAAATTAATTAGAATTTTATTTAAAATGGCATTGAATTTATGGAACAATTTGGAAGTAATTAATATCTTCCTAATAATGAGTCTTCTTGTTTAGAAAACAAAATAAATTGCCATTTTTTAAGGTATTCTTCATGTTCTTGAGTAAGTTTTAGAGAGTTCCTTTACAGGTAATGCCTCCAAGGCAGTACCAGTGGTAAAGAACCCACCTGCCAGTGCAGAAGACTCAGGTTCAAACCCTGGGTCAGGAAGATCCCCTTGAGTAGGAAATGGCAACCCACTCCAGTGTTCCTCCCTGGAGGAGGGCATGGCAACCCACTCCAGTACTCTTGCCTGCAGAATCCCCATGGACAGAGGGGCCTGGTGGGCTACAGTCCACGGAGTTGCAAAGAGTGGGAATGGCTGAGCACACATGTTACAGGTAACAGAAGTAACCTACTTATCATTATGCTTATTCAGAGATACTTTACTTTGTATTTTTTGTGGGTTTTTGTTTTGTTTTTGCAGTTGAATTCTTCTTTTCCATTAGATTTTCTAATTTATTGTTATTATTGTCATGACTATTAAGTTTTTTTTTACTTATAACTAGCTATCCTACTGTGATCTTTTTACTTGAAAATCTTAGTTTTTCAGTGGATTTCCACAGATTTTGTAAGTGGCCAGTCATGTCATATGTCAATAAAGATAAAGAAGTCACTTCCTCCTGTAGCTGTTGTCGCCTCTGTTTGTTTTACAGCAGGGGTGGTCCTGCAATGAGATAATGGCCGTAGTCATGACAGCACTCCTGCCTTGTTCCTAGCAGGGTTTTTTCAGCTTTAGGTGTGGCATTTGTGTTGACTTTTCCTTTTTTTTAATCAATTATCTATTCCTAGGTTTGCTTCTGTTCAGTCGCTAAGTCGTGCCTGACTCTTTGCAACCCCGTAAACTGCAGCACGCCAGGTTTCCCAGCTCTTCATTATCTCCCTAAGTGTGCTCAGTGATGCCCTCCAACCATCTCATCCTCTGTTGCCCCCTTAACCTCTTGCCCTCAATCTTTCCAGCATCAGAATATTTTCCAATGAGTTGGCTCTTTGCATCAGCTCCTGAAGTACTGGAGCTTCAGATTCAGCATCAGTCCTCCCAATGAATATTCAGGACTGATTTCCTTTAGGATGGACTGATTTGATCTTGCTGTCCAAGGGACTCTCAAGAGTCTTCTCCAACACAATTCAAAAGCATCAATTTTTCGGTGCTCAGTATTCTTTGTGGTCCAACTCTCCCATCCATACGTGACTACTGGAAAAACCATAGCTTTGACTAGATGGACCTTTGTCGGCAAAGTACTGTCTCTGCTTTTTAATACACTATCTAGGTTTGTCATAGACTTCTCTTCCAAGGAGCAAAAAAAACTGTCTTTTAAATTTCATGGCTGCAGTCACTGTCTGCAGTGATTTAGGAGCCCAGGAAAATGAAATCTGCTACTGTCTCCACTTTTTCCCCATCTATTTGCCCTGAAGGAAAGGGATTGGATGCTATGATTTTCATTTTTTGAATGTTGAGTTTTAAGCCAGCTTTTTCACTTCTTTTTCATTTTCATCAAGAGGCTCTTTAGTTCTTCACTTTCTGCCATAACGGTGGTGTCATCTGCGTATCTGAGGTTATTGATATTTCTTCCAGCAATCTTAATTCCAGCTTGTGCTTCATCCAGCCCAGCATTTCATATGATGTACTCTGCATATAAGTTAAATAAACAGAGTGACAATATACAGCCTTGATGTACTCCTTTCCAAATGTTCCATGTCCAGTTCTAACTGTTACTTCTTGACCTACATGTAGGTTTCTCAGGAGGCAGGTAAGGTGGTCTGGTATTCCCATCTCTTTAAGAGTTTTCCACAGTTTCTTCTGATCCATACAGTTAAAGGTTTTAGCAAAGTCAATGAAGCAGAAGTAGATGTTTTCTTGGAGCTCTCTTGATTTTTTTATGATCCAGTAGATGTTGACAATTTGATCTCTGGTTCCTCTGCCTTTTCTAAGTCCAACTTGAACATCTGGAAGTTCTTGGTTCACTATGTGTTTTTCAGGAATGATTGTTGAATCTATTGAAATACTGTTGTTTTTCTGCTTTTCTTTAATAATGCAGTGAATCGGTAGTAGATTTCACAATTTTATGTCACCCTGCATATTAATCTTTTTATTTTTGTTTTCCATTGACATCTAATTGACATACAGTGTTATATTAATTTCAGGTGTACAACATAGCAGTTTAACATTTATATACATTACAAGGTGATCACCACAATAAGCTAGTTACCATCTGTCAACATTTAAATTTGTCACAATGTTGACAATATTTCCTATTCTGCGTATTAGATCCCCTATTCTGCCTATCCTTCCACTTGACTCCTCTCTGGTATCCACTAGTTTATTCTCAATATCTGTGAATCTGTTTCTCTTCTGTTTTGTTAATTTGTTTTATTTATTTATATATTTTAGATTCCTCGTATAAATGAAGTCATATGGTATTTACTAATTTTTAATTGATAGATTTGATTTACTAATATTTTATTTGGCATTTTTCATCAGTTGTGTCCAACTCTTTGTGACCCCGTAGACTGTAGCCTGCCAGGCTCCTCTGTCCATGGGATTTCCCAGGCAAGAATACTGGAATGGGTTGCCATTACCTTTTCCAGGGGATTCTTCCCAACCCAGTGATCAAACCTGAATCTCCTGCATTGGCAGGTGGATTCTTTACCACTGAGCCGCCTGGCAAGTCTCTATGTTTATAGCTCTCCTTTTTGTATCTTTGGCCAATTTTTTGATCAAGGTTTTACTAGGCTGGTAGAATGAATTGAAATTCTTTCTTTTTTCTATTATCTGAAACAGTTGAATAACAAAAAAAACTTATAGTGTCTATAACTTTGGAAGATTTAATGTAATTTACCTATTATAACATGAAACTGGCTTGGAGTATTTTGGGGAGATAAATCTTTGACCACACTTTCCATTTTTTCTATACTTAATAGTTTGTTTTCCTAAAATTTTTGAAAAAATCGTATCTATGTTTTCAAGCTTATTAAAGTTTTTAAAGATTTGGTGTCTCTACTTGTCATTGCTGCTGCTGCTGCTAAGTCGCTTCAGTCGTGTCCGATTCTGTGCGACCCCATAGATGGCAGCCCACCAGGCTCCCCTGTCCCTGGGATTCTCGAGGCAAGAACACTGGAATGGGTTGCCATTTCCTCCTCCAATGTGTGAAAGTGAAAAGTGAAAGGGAAGTCACTCAGTTGTGTCCGACTCTGTGCGACCCCATAGACAGAAGCCCACCAGGCTCCTCTGTCCATGGGATTTTCCAGGCAAGGGTACTGGAGTGGGGTGCCATTGCCTTCTCCCTACTTGTCATTGCCTTGTCAAATTTTAGTATTCCTAGCAGTTTTTGCTCAATGATTTTTAAAGCTATGTTGCTCAATTCATGAAGACTCATTGTTATATCTTCGTAATGAATATGTTTTGTTAGTGTAAGTGTCTGTTTTTAGTCCCATTAATGCTTGTACGTCCTGCTTTCTTTGTTTTTCCTTGTCTTTATCCATCCCTGGCTTTTCAACCTTCTTATGGAATTTTGTTTTGGATGTACTTCTTATGAAATGCATATAACTTTTCAAAATGCAATATAAGATTTTTTTGTATTTTAATAGAATTTAGTCTATTTAATTTTTTACTTAGTCTATTTAAATTTTTAATGATCCTTGATATACTTGGTCTGATTTTTAATATCTTCATGTTTTCTATTTCAGTGTATGTCTTGTAAAAAGCTTATAGCTTTTTTAATGCAATCTGAGATTCTTGGTATTTTTAAGGAATTTTAATAGAATTTAATCTATTAAAAATTTTAATGATCCTTGATATGGCTGGTCTGATTTTTAATATCTTCATGTTTTGTGTTTATCTTGCTTTTTATAGTTTTGCTTTTCTCCCTCCTGGCTTTTGCTGCATTGATCTAATTTTCTTTATTCCTTTGTCCCCTCAATTTAGTAATTCTAATTCATTTTGTTTTTCTATTGGCTATATTGCTTTAGCTTGTGTTTATAGTGAAATGGAAAAACACTGTATATAAATAAGTACTTAACAGATTCTCTTAAGCAAAATGATGACAATGGCAACATCATCAATGAAACTATCTTAAATCTTCTAAATCCACTTCACTTTGCTGACATCCTCTAAAACAAAGTTCTGAACGTTAAGGTTCTCCAATGGACTTTCTTCTTTTGATTCTCTAGCTGCCTACTTATGTGAATGCTGCTGCCTTGCTTAATGCCTCTTCACACATGTTGCCTGTGACTTTCCACATTTGGATGTTGTTCTTTGAAGTGGAATTCTCTTATCATCTGTCTTGTCACATAGTTCACTCCATGACTGACACAGCTTCTATCCACTCAAACTTAAAAGTGGAAATCCTGAGTCGTCTTCAGCTAGTCCTGAGTTTATGGAGCACATGAGATGGCCAGATGATGTTCCACATTGTGTAGGTACAGGAGTAAACAGATCAGGGGGGTCAGATTGGCAGTAAACAGATAATAGCAAATGTATAAACAAGTAGGTATATAATACGACGTCCGATGGAAACAAATGCTGTGAGGAGTAGTAAAGAAGAGAGAGGTGACAGGTGATAATAAAGTTGTTTCATAAAATAAAATGAAATTTAGTTAGTTAGTTCTCAATTTTTTTTAGCCAAGCCATACAACTTGCAGGATCTTAGTTTCCCTACCAGGATCTAAACAGAACCTGGGGCCTCAGGTGTTAAAACACCGAATCCCAGCCACTGAACCACCAGGAAATTCCCTGAAATTGCTGTTTTATTTTATTTATTTATTTGGTTGCACCAGGTCTTAATTGCAGCACATGGGATCTTCACTGTGGCACATGGGATCTATTTCCCTGATCAGGGATCAGACTTGGACCCCCTGTATGGGGAGCATGAAGTCTTAGTCACTGGACCACCAGGGAACTCCTGTTTTAGATAAGGTGGTTAGTGAAGGCATCTTTAGATAATGTGGTTAGTGAAGAATTGATGCTTTTGAACTCCAACACTGTGGTGTTGGAGAAGACTCTTGAGAGTCCCTTGGACTGCAAGGAGATCCAACTAGTCCAATCTAAAGGAAATCAGTCCTGAATATTCATTGGAAGGACTGATGCTGAAGCTAAAGCTCCAACATTTTGGCCACCTGATGCGAAGAACTGACTCATCTGAAAAGACCCTGATACTGGGAAAGATAGAAGGCAGGAGGAGAAGGGGATGACAGAGGATGAAATGGTTGGATGGCATCACTAACTCGATGGACATGAGTTTGAGTAAGCTCCGGGAGTTGGTGATGGACAGGGAGGCCTGGTGTGCTGCAGTCCATGGGGTCGCAGAGTCGGACACGACTGAGCAACTGAACTGACCTGAACTGAAGGCATCTCTGATGAGGTGATATTTCAGCAGAACCCTAGATGCAGTGGTGGAGAATCTTGCAAACGTGGGGAGAGAACCTTCCGGGCAGAGGAAGCAGCTAGTGCAGAGGCCGACCGGGGGGCGGTGGGTTGGGGTTCAATGGGCTCACATGCTCCAGGAGTAGCAGGACTTCATCAGCAAAAGTGAGGGCAGTGGGAGGTTCATGGAAAGTCTGGGGGGCCATGGTAAGGATTTGGGGATTGTACATTAACCATAAGCAGAAGGCACTAGAGAGTGTGGGCCTGGGCAGTCACGTTGTCTGGCTCACGTTTTAGAAGGTAAGTCGGCTGTGGCAGAGCGTAGATGCCCAGGAGCAGGACTGGCATAGGAGCAGCTAGGAAGCAAGCTCAACAGGAAAGACGAGCGGCAGCGACCCGGACAGCTGGCGGCAGGACAGAAAAAGAGACATTGTGCACCCAGGCCCACAGACTGCAGCCCGCCAGGCTCCTCTGTCCATGGGATTCTCCAGGCAAGAATACTGGAGTGAGTAACCATTCCCTTCTCCAGGGGATCTTCCTGACTCGGGGGTTGAATCCTAGGTCTCCTGCGTTGTAGGTGGATTCTTTACTGTCTGAGGCACCAGGGAAGCCCTTGTAATATTGTGCCGAGGACTTTATGTAGAATGTGAGAGAAAAACAAATTTCAGTCAGAGATGATGCCATAGTTTTTGGAGTTTGTTTTTTTGTTTGTTTTCGGTTTTGGTTCTTTTGTCCGTACCATGAGGCTTGCAGGATCTTAGTTCCCCAAACGGGGATTGAACCCATGCCCTCAGCAGTGAAAGCACACAGTCCTAACCACTGGCATGCCAGGAAATTCCTGATGCCAGGGTTTTTGATCTGAGTAAAATGATGATGATAATTACTCCGGAAAAACAATTGACAAGGAAAAAGCTGGCTCCATGATTTTATAATCATGAAAATTTTTACTTTGGTAATCATGTGCTCAAAGAGGATGATGCAAAGAAAAACCGGAAAGCAAGATCCTGAGAGCACCAAGTGCTGGCCAGATTGTGGAGCCACGGGGACTGTGGGAACGCACAGTGGCACCGCCACTTTGGAAGGCAGCAGGTGGTTCTTACAAAGCTAAACACACTCTTCGCCTATGATCCAGCAGTCACACTCCTTGGGGTGCACACAAGTGAGATGAAAACATAAATCCACACAAAAGTCTGCATATGAATGTGAATAGCAGCTTTATTCTTGGAGGCAACCAAAATATCCTTCAGTGGGTGAATAAACTATGGTACGTCCATACAAAGGAGTATCATTCAGTGATGAAAGTAAATAAGTAATGAACCACAAAAGGACATGGTGGAAGCTTGTGTGTGCACTCAGTCGTGTCTGACTCTTTGCAGCTCCGCGGCAGGTGAGAATACTCTGCTAGGCAAGAATACTGGAGCAGGTTGCCGTTTCCTTCTCCAGCAGGTCTTCCCAACCCAGGGATCCAACCTATATCTCTTGTCTCCCGCATTGGCAGGCAGATTCTTTACCAGCAGTGCCACCTGGGAAGCCCACATATTACCAAGTAGGAAAAAAACCTATCTTAAACAGCTTCCCCATGTATAATTTCAACTATGTGAGATTCTGGAAAAGGCAAAACTCTGGTGACCATAAAAAGATCAGTGGTTGCTAGGGATTCGGGAAGAGAGAGGGAACGATAAGTGCCCAGAACAAAAGGGATTTTTAGAGCAGAGAAACTATTCTGTATGATACTGTAATAGTGGATACATGTCATTCTACATTTGGCAAACGCATAGAATGTATATCACAAAGAGTGAAGCTAATGTGAACTACAGACTTCAGTTAAAACTAAACTATGGGCTTTAGTTATTTGTTAATAATTATAAATATTGGCTCATTGTAACAAAAAAGGGGAAAAAAGGAAGCAGGAAGTATTATGATCTTCTGTTAGGTTTACAACTAGCGAAAATGAGCTCGCCCAGCAAAAGCCAGAGAACCTGCTTCAACCAACAGTTGGAACTCAGGAGCTGAGCAGGAAAAGGAGGTGTCATTACTCCAGGCTTCCTGGGTGGTTTACTCTCTGTCCTCTTTTAAAGATCAGTTTCAGAGTCTTTGAATCATTGCCTAAAGAAGGTCACTGTTTTTTTTGTGTGTGTGTGTGTGGTTCAGAAAGCACCTCTTGACTTCCCTGCTGGTCCAGTGGTTAAGACTCCTTGCTTCGAATGGAGGGGGCATAGGTTCAGTCCCTGGTTGGGGAAGTTCCTGCATGCCACAAGGCCATTATATATATGCACAACGCAGTACTCAGCATCTTCATGGAGGCCAGCACCTTCATCTGTAGTTCACGTATGCTGTCCCAGGCCTTGAAGTGGCTCCCGAGTCTCAGATATCCTACTTTTTAAGGAGAAGATAGGCAGCCCAGGCTCTTTCTTGCCCTGCTTTTTGGTGGTTCATCACACATAAACTTCCCCCAAATATCCTGCTGATGTCAAATCTGACAAAATTATAGTGAGTGGTTTTGGGACTGTATCCTTTTTCAGAGACAATAGATTACTTATAATCCCAGGGTCCAAATAATATGAATTTGTTACATCACTGCTTAAAAAATAAATTTATGATATTGATTCTTTCAGGTTTAAGATATCAAGCTACACAAGCAGAGCACATTTTAAACGAATTGTAATTTATTATTCCCACTATTTGAAAAACACATTCTGGTCGCACACAATCTTTGCTTATGGGCTTCGTGCAAGCTCAAGCTGTTGGGTCTTTACGCTGGGACTACAACCATGCCAGTGGGGATAAGGCAGTAGTCACTTGCTACAAGTGAACCAAATGGTTTCTAAAGACCAGTGGGCAGGTTAGGCAGTGGGCAGCAGCACAAACTGCCTCAGTGAAAAGTGTTTATAGGGCTCCCCTGGTGGCCCAGTGGTTAAGAAACCACCTTGCAATGCAGGGGACCCTGGTTCGATCCCTGGTCCGGAAGATCCCATCTACCTCGGGGCAGCTTAGCCCGTGTGCTACAACTACCGAGCCCATGCTCTGGAGCCCACGAGCTGCAACGACTGTGCCTGTGTGCCCCAATACTGGAGCCCGCATGCCCTAGCCGCCCTGCCCTCAACGAGAGAAGCCATCACAATGAGAAACCCACACACCGCAGCTAGAAAGTAGCCCCTGCTTGCCAAGGCTACAGGAAGGCTCAGCGTAGCAATGAAGACCCAATGCAGCCAAAAATAGAAATAAATAAATTTTTAAAGCTTTTATAAATTAATAGGAAAAACACTCAGAAAAATGAACCCAGTATGTAAACAGACAATCCTCAGAAAGTACATAAAAAGTCATCAAAAATAATGAGACTAACTGATAAGCCAGCTGCTAAGCTGCTAAGTCACTTCAGTCATGTCTGACTCTGTGTGACCCCAGAGACCAGGCTCCCCCATCCCTGAGATTCTCCAGGCAAGAACACTGGAGTGGGTTGCCATTTCCTTCTCCAATGCATGAAAGTGAAAAGTGAAAGTGAAGTCGCTAAGTCGTGTCCGACTCCTAGCAACCCCATGGACTGCAGCCTACCAGGCTCCTCCACCTGTGGGATTTTCCAGGCAAGAGCACTGGAGTGGGTTGCCATTGCCAGAAATGCAAATTTAAGTGCTGCAGAACAGGGACTTCCCTGGCCATCCACTGGTTAAGGCTCTATGCTGCCATTGCAGGGTTCAATCCCTGTTCAGGCAACTAAATTTCTGCATGCCTCGTGGCACCGCAAAAAAAAAAAAAAAAATTTTAAAACTACATTAAATTTAATTTAAAAAATAATAATGATATGGAACATCATTTTAGTCAATTCAAGATGATAATTTTGGAGAGAGTGGAATTAAATTTTCAAGCACTATAATAGAAGTGAAAGTCAGTGCAAATGTGAATAGCACTTTGGAAATCCATTTCTAGATCCTTAAAAATCCCTATCCTTTGATCTGGGAATTCTCCTTTTCAGACTATATCCAAAATATCTTTTCAATTGTAGAAAATAATATATAAAAATGCTGAAGTTGTTACTAATAATAGCAAATATAATTGAAAACAACCTTATTATTTAAAAATAAAAATCTGATAAATCAGCTAAAATATATTCATATAATGAGATATTATGCAGCCATTTAAAGTGATGTGTTTTAGCTATTTTGTTTCTGATGGTTCCCCAAGTTTTCTCCCACTAGTGCTGGCACTAGTGGTAAAGAACCCACCTGCCAATGCAGGAAACATAAGAAATGAGGGTTTGATCCCTGGGTCGAGAAGATCCCCTGGAGGAGGGCATGGGAGCCCGCTCCAGTATTCTTGCCTAGAGAATCCCATGGACAGAGGAGCCTGGCAGGCTACCATCCACAGGGTTGCAAGAGTTGGACACAGCTGAAATGACTTAGCATGCACGCACTCACAAGTTTCTGCCATCTGCCTAACACCTAGAGTCTTCTCTAAGTTGACCATAATAAATTTAGCCTATTTTTTATTGGGGACATTTAGGTTATTTCCAAGCTTTTTTTCCATTTTAGACTACACTCAAGCAATAATTTATGTGAGCATTCAGATGCACTCTAAAGAGCAAGAAACACCTTGAAAAGTGTCTTCAAAAGCAGATCTACTCTTGGGATCCCATGCTGGGTCTCTGAGCCAGCCCCACAAGCTTGATGAGAGCCCCAGCCTCCATCACTCCTTCCAAACCCAGAGGAAATGTTCGCAGTCACTGTTAAGATCACAGCTCTCAGGACCTCACATTTGTATCAAAACACCCATGGTTGTCTTCCCTGAAGTCTCCACAGGCAAATCTGAAAACCGCTCAGGGACAAGCATACTTGCTCCTGGGAAGAGAGGTAAATCCCTCTGAGGTGTTTGCGGGCTACTGGGCTGCAAGAGATAAGGAGCAAACGCTGAATCGTTATCTAGGGAGGAACTGAAGGCGCCCGAGTGTAGTCAAAGATGCAGAGGGAAATAGGCAAACAGGGGTGCCTGAGGGGGGCCCTGGGGAGGAGGCCACATCAACACTCCGGTCCCCAGTTACGCGCTCTTCGGTTGTTTTGGTTCTCTGCTAGCCAGTTGTTCTAGTACCCTCCCCCGAACCACCAGGGATGCTGCCCTGAACTACGAGGACCAAGGAAAGGGGAGCGGTTACAGCTGTGGGGCTCTGGTCTCCTTGTGCTTTGTTTTGACAGAAGGACCAAAGTTGCAGCAGGAGCCTGAAGTGGCAACTTCTTAGTTTAGGAAATGCAGTGTACAAACCTGGAAGGAAATGAACCAGTTCTTTGTGAGCATCATCTTCACAAAGAATTTAGTGATGGGACTTGTATACTGAGAGGAAATACAATTTTTCCCCCAGTTAATGGAGCGTCCTGGGTCTTGTTGGTGATGGAGGAACCACCTGGAGCATTGCATGAGACGCTTTCCTGGAGATGTCGCAGTTAGGGTTCCAGCTGTAGGTGTGGGACTGATGTGTCAAGACAGCATTACTTCTTCTGAGAAGCATGACAGGGGTGAGGGAGATGAATGCAAGAACACGCAGAGGCTAGGGCAAGTTAAAGGGCAAAGGCCAGGTCCGGGAATAAGTGGAGCCACTGAGCGTCTACTAGCGGTCTTTACCTGGAAAGCATCAGAGAGCTCCGCCTCAGGGCACCAGTCCTGCCAAGGACCCTACAACCACCCTGGGCTATTTCAGTACACCTACAGATCACCGATGACATGAATGTTAATATTTTATCGTTCCAACTTGCACTTCTAAAAGTCCTCATTAATTTCACCAGATTAAAAACTGGCAAGCATGCTGGTACAGATGAGAATCACAGCCTCCTTGCAGTGTCTGTGTGCCAGCTCGTCTGGGAGCCTGGGATGATTTGCCCTCCCTGTCTCAGCTCCGTAAAGGGGCTAATAATTAGCATTTGGAAGCCGAGTCACGCTTCCCCCACTGGAGGCCATTTGCTGATTGTTCATTAATTAATTAACTGATTGGTTAGCAGTTCCTCTAGCACTGGCTAGTAAAGACCTTTGAGGCACTCTCCCCCTACCCACCCCCAACCCTGCACCCTGGTGGGAGGAGAATTTCCATAACCGCCTTGAAAGCCTTAGACGTGTGTGCGCGTGTGTGTCTGTGTGTGTGTCTGTGTGCGCGTGTGTGTCTGTGTGTGTGTCTGTGTGCGTGTGTGTCTGTGTGCGCGTGTGTGTCTGCGCGTGTGTGTGTGCATGTGTGTGTGCGCGTGTGTCTGTGTGCGTGTGTGTCTGTGCACACGTGTGTGTCTGTGCGCACGTGTGTGTCTGTGCGTGTGTGTCTGTGTGCGCGTGTGTGTGTCTGTGTGCGTGTGTGTGTCTGTGCGTGTGTGTGTGTGTGCACATGTGTGTGTGTGTGTCTGTGTGCGTGTGTGTGTCTGTGTTGTGTGTGTGTGTCTGTGTGTGTGTCTTGTGTGTGTGTGTCTGTGTGCGCATGTGTCTGTGTGCGTGTGTGTGTCTGTGTGCATGTGTGTCTGTGTGCGCATGTGTGTCTGTGTGTGTGTGTGTCTGTGTGCACGTGTGTGTCTGTGTGTGCGTGTGTGTCTTGTGCTGTGTAGCTTGCATAGTGCCCTGCACACCGAAAACACCTAAGCAGTGAATAGGTGGATATGTGAATAAATAGACACATGAAAATATATACTTTCTAGCTTTTTCCCATACAGTAAATTTTCCTTTAAGCTTTAGCTTGAAAGAGAACTTGAAAAGTAAAAGTGTTAGTCGCTCAGTTGTATCTGACTCTTTGCGACCCCATGGACTGTATGTAGCCTGCCAGGCTCCTCTGTCTATGGGATTTTCCCAGGCAAGAATACTAGAACAGGTTGCCATTTCCTTCTCCAAGGGATCTCCCCAACCCAGGGATCGAACCCGAATCTCCTGCAGGCAGGATTCTTTACCATCTGAGTCATCAGGAAAGTCCAATATCACCCAATCTAATTTCATTTTAAGTCTTAGGAAACAAGAGAATACATATGTGATCTCAGCTGTTAAGAGCACAGACTAATCTATAAGGGAAAAGAATCCGAAAAAGAATAGATACATGTATGTATGTTTCCCAGGTGGCGTGGTGGTTAAGAATCTGCCTGCCAATGCAGGAGACCCAAGAGACTCAGCTTTGATCCCTGGGTTGAGAATATTGCCTGGAGTAGGAAATGACACCCACTCTGGCCTGAAAAATTCCATGAACAGAGGAGTCTGGCAAGCCACAGACCCTGGGGGTCACAAAAAGCTGGACACCACTGAGCCACTGAGCACGTGTACACATATCACTGAATCACTTTGCAGTATACTTGAAATGAATGCAACAGTATAAGTTAATTATACATACAACATGATAAATTAATTATAAAAAGACGGGACTTTCCTGGTGGTCCAGTGGCTAAGATCCCAGTCTTCCACAGGGGGCGAGAGTTCCATTCCTGGTCAGGGAAATAAGAGCCCACATGCTTCATCGCACAGCCAAAACCAAAACCACAGACTAGACTATAAATTCAGTCTTTTTCCACTGGAGAAAGGTGCCTGGTCTACCCGCCTTGAGCCCCTGCATAAATGCTAGGTATGCTTTCTGCCTCACCCAAGCTGGGCACACTGACATCCCTCCAGGAAGTGTTTGGACAATGAACCAGAACAAGTGAGTGGCTGAGGGTATGGGCAGATCAGTCTCCCTGGCTCACGGGCAGCATGAGTGTGAAGAAAGGTGGAACTTGCCATGTTTTGAAGGATTCTATAACATTCCAGGTAATTGCAGCATCGAAATGAGAGTGGTCACCATCTCAGGAACCCCTGCCTTTCAGAGCTAATTCAGACTGTTTTGAGACCACCTCAGAGCCTCTGGTGTTAGAATTCAATATCACTATAATTATTTAAAACCTAGGATGGAATTAATTTTAAGATGATGACTCTTCAATGAAAAAAAAAAGTTAAATTCAAATTAGTTCAATCAGGTTTCCTAGAAGATTACAAGATTTAAAATTTTAAACTGTTGACCAAAATGAGAGAGTGAGGCTTGGGAACGTTTATCTTTGCTTTTCATGAGGCACAAATGGTAACCCCCTAAATTTGTATTGCACTTTCAACATTTCAGATCTGTTATCTTATTTGATTATTTGAGATGGGTACAGAAATTGTCACTATCCCATTTTAACAAGTAATGAACTCTAGAAATTGAAATAAGTTCATTGTGAAATCACCAATTCAGAGTTGGATAGTTCAAATGAGAAAAGACCTTAGAAATTACATATCCCAATACCTCATTTTTGGAGAAGGAAATGGCAACCCACTCCAATATTCTTGCCTGGAAAACCCCATAGACAGAGGAGCCTGGTGGGTTCCAGTCCAGAGGATCACGAAGAGCCGGACGTGATTGAGCGACTAACACTAAACCTCATTTTAGATGAGGAAACAAATGTCCATCCTCTCTTTCATCTTAAAAGAATATTTCTCTTGATATCATCATCTTCACAATTTATAGTAAGTAACTTCCTATATCATTAGCAACTAACCAACCTTATATAATGCTTTGATTAAACAAAGCCTATACCATGAATTCTCATCACTCCTGTATTAAAAGATAATTTGAAAGATTATTATTTTAAAGGTATAAATTATTATTCCTGGGTGAGTCTAAAATGAACATATGTCAAAACATTTATTTAACTAATGGGGTACTAGTAAAATGTTACAACTGACTCGAAGGATAACGCAGAGAACAGGAAATGATATAAAAATGATTTTATAGACTATGCAGAATAGATCTGTATGCAGGGCAATGATTAACCTGAGTTTCTATGGACAAGAATTATTTGCATTATTGTCAGTTTTCTGCAGTTTACAAAGCTGTAAAATAGCTCAAGACAAAGAAAGATAGCCTAGAAGTATGAGCTACACAGGATACACCCAGTAATCGTTAGAGCACATTTCAGTCTTTCAGCATTTTTTCCTACATTTGTAAGAATTCAACTTGAGTACTACCAAATATTGAATAAGTAAATAATAGTAATTCTATATAAAATTTTCCAGAGGATCAAAAAGGAAGGAATACTTCCCAACTCATTCTATGAGGCCAGCATTACTCTATTACCAAAACCAGACCAAGACATTACAGAAGAAGAGCTGTCAACCAATACTCTTCATGAACATACATGTAACATTCTTGCCTGATTAAATGCACCAACATATAATGAGGAAACTACGTCAGACTAGGGCGGTTTCTCCCATGGACGCAAGGTTGGTTTAACATTCGAGAATCAGTTAATGCTGGGACTTCCCTGGTGGTCCAGTGGCTTAGACTCCCAAAGCAGGGGGCCCAGGTTCAACCCCTGGTTAGGGAACTAGATCCCACAGGGTACAGCTGAGAAGTTCACATACTGCAACTAAAAGATCCTACATTCTACAACTAAAGACCCACATGCCGCGACTAAGACCAACAGAGTCAAGTACGGAAATGATACATAGTTTATAAAAGAGTCAGTAATGTAATTCACCAAATAAACAAAGTCAAGAAAAGAAATAGCATCTCAGTATTGAGAGGCAGAAAAAGCATTTGACAATATTCATCATCCATTCCTAAGAGGGGTACTTGTTCAAGCTGTAAAAGAGCATCTGTGAAAAACGTACAGTTAACGTCATGCTTGACTTCCCCGGTGGCCCAGATGGTAGGGAGTCTGCCTGCAGTGTGGGAGACCTGGGTTCCATCTCTGGGTGGGAGGATCCCCTGGAGAAGAAAATGCAACCCACTCCAGGATTCTTGCTGGGAGAATCCCATGGATGGAGGAGCCTGGCAGGCTATAGTCCACGGGGGTCACAAAAGAGTCGGACACGACTGACCGACTTCACTTTCTAATGATGAGAGACTGAGTGCTTTCCTCTGTGATTAGGGAAAAAGCAAGTGTATCCACTCTCATCGTTTTTTTAACAGTGTACTAGACGTTGCAGTCAGGGCAGTAAGGCCTAAAAAATAAATAAAAGAAAGAAAGGAAGCAGTAAAGGAAAGAGAAAATAAAGCTGTCTTGGGAGTTCCCTGGTGACCTAGTGGTTAGGACTCCAAGCTTTCACTGCCATGGCCTGGATTCAATCCCTGGTCGGGGAACTGAGATCCCTTAAGCCACTTGACATAGCCAACAAAAAAAATGGGGGAAAAAAGCTATCTTTTTTCATAGATGACATCATCATCTATGTAGAAAATTTGATGGAATCTACAAAAATGCTAAGAGAACTAATAAGAATTTAGCAATATTTTTAAGATGCAATATTAATTTGCAAAAATCAGTATATTTCTATATGCAAACAATAAACAATTGGAATTTGAAATTTGAAAAATTACATTTATGATGACATCAAAACAAATGAAACAGGGATCCATCTGATGAAAGATGTGTGAGATCTGTACACTGAAAACTAATGAAACATGGCTGAAAGAAATCAGAGGAGACCTAAATAAAGGGAGAAATATGTTTATTTGGAAGATTCGATCTTGTTGGAGTCAACACAATTCCAATCAGAATCCCAGGAGGCTTTTTTTAAGTATTGACAAGCTGATTTTAAAATCCACATGGAAATGCAAACGACATGGACTAGCTGAAACAAATTCAAAGAGGAAGTTTGAGGAACTGCATTACCTGATTTAAGACTTACTATAAAACTACGGAAATCAAGACAATGTGGCATTGGTATAAAAGTAGACAAACAGATCAATAGAACAGAAGTCCAGAAATAAACCCATATGCTTATACAGACATCAATTGATTTTCAACAAACATACAAAGGCAACTTAGATGAAGGATAATCTTTTCCATAAATGGTGCTAGAACAGTTTGATATCCATATGCAAAAACCATAACTTAGACCCTATACCGTACACAAAAGTTAACTCTGAATGTAAAACCTAAAACTTCTAGAAGAAAATCTATTGACCTTGATTTTATCAAATATTTCTTAGATAGAAAACCAAAAATATAACCTACAAATGAAAAAATATATATATCTGAAAAAGGACTTCTATCCAGAACTTTTCTTTTTAAAAAAAGAAAAGGAAGAATATATATTCTTTTTTTCTTTTCTTTTTTTTTAACTCTCAAAACTCAACAAGAAAGTAAACTGGGAATCCCCTGGCAGTCCAGTGGTGAGGACTCTGCGCTTTCACTATAAGGGGCATCGGTTCAACGAACAAAGATCCCACAAGCCATCTGGCAAGGCCAAAAAAAGAGAAAAAAATAAAGAAGCCAGGTATGAGAGACTCCATACTGCATGATTACATTTATACAGATCTCTAGAGAATGCAAGCTAATCTGTAGGCACGGATCAGCTGTTACCTTGGGACATGACTGGGAGCCTGGTATGGAGCAAGGCATGGGGAGAGGCAGAGAGATGGGTCAGAAGAGGGCGTGAGGAGGCTTTGGGGTGATGGATGTGCTCACTATCTCGTGTTGGCAGTTCACAGTATATGTCAAAATTTATCAGATTGTACCTTCAAGTGTGTGTAGTTTACTGTACATCAATTTATACCTCAGTAAAGGTATTATTAACTGAGACCTACCATTAGAAGGCTTTGTTGCTTTTTTGTGCAATTTAGGTTGCTACCATGGTTTGAGAAGCTTGCTTTGGAATGTTAAGATGATGCCCAGCACAGACTCACCTTCCACCTTGGGTTGCTGGATGTATTGCTACTCTAGCTGCTGGGCAGGACCTCTCACGCAACCTCATCTGAAGAGAACAATCTTCCCTGATGGAGGAAGACTGTTTTTCAGCCATTTTCAGGGAGGTCTCAGGGCAGCCACCATGGAGACAAGGCCTGGGTCGGGGATCAGGGTAAGACCAAGAATCCAAGATGGGAGACTTTCTTTACTTCTCGTGCTTTGGAAGGTGGGGTGTGGCCTAGGGTACCAGTTGGAAAAGCAAAAGAATGAGCTCAACTGGATTTTTTTTTTCAAGACTTGAGCCTCTTTGACAAAAAATCAACCCAGAATATTTGTCACAAATTTGGATTAACCCTACTTCCTTTCCACATGTACCTGTCAGACTTAATTCTCTATTTAAATTTTGTTCCCTTCCACATACATTTCAGCTATGTTTTCTCCTTATGAAATGGTTGGGAAACATGTGAGAGGCACACAGTCTACACCCCGTAATTTTAACAGGATATAAGATGACAGCCCCATCCTCAAAGCCCAGTGCTGGGTCCCTTTCCTTGTCTTTTGTCTGCAACATCTGTCTATAACATTCATGAACAGAAAAAAACACGCAAAACGTATGTCCACATAACTAAGTCTGAGGTTCTAAAAAAGTCAGCAAAGTCTAAAAAAGTCAGCAAAGATATCTTTCAATATCCAAAAGCAGTGAAAATGAAAAGGTATTGTTACTTAGGAGAGTGGAAATGAGATCCCTGCAAAGAGTGTGTTTAGACAGCAGGAAAGTGCTTCCTTCCCTCTTATTAATGACTAGCTGCAGCCTAGTCCCTTAAAGTCGAGAAGCTTCTTCCCAGCAGCACAAGGATCTCCACCCAGGAACGGAGAACTGGGGGAATCAGGCAAATGGACTTCGTGTCCCAGAGATGAGCACAACGGCATACCCCCAGGTCCAGCAGAGCACTACTCTAAGGAAGTCACAGCAAAACTGCCAGTGCAGTGCTGAACCTCAACAGCAGCAACTGCAATAAAAGCTGCCACGTACCCGTCACACACTGCGGCCCATCCCAGGCTAACTGCTCTAAATACATCTTCTCTCCAGTCCTAGCAATCAGTGGAGGGGGCGCTGATGAAGGACATCTCCAGCTCTCTTTCCAGCTGAAGAATAAGAACTGAGAAGAATTGGGATGATTTTTCCAACACTGATACCAGAAAAGTCAAGGAGAGCGACCTGGTGTGGACAAACAGTAATATTACATAGGACCTATTTTAGAGTTGCAAGCCCTTCGGAGGCAAACAGGCATCGCCGTGACATAGGAAAGCCCAGTGAGAGGCAAGGAAGGTGCTAGGCTGGTTTGACTTTGGGCCCCACTTGCTGCTCTTTGAAGTCTCAGTTTCTGTTTCTCCTTCTTTTTCTAAATCTTCCGTTTATTTATTTCGGGCTGTGCTGGGTCTCTGCCACTGCACAGGCTCTTCTCTAGTTGTGGCAGTGGGGGCTGCTCTCTAGCTGCGGCGCTCGGGCTTCTCGTTGCCCTGGCTCCTTTTTGCAGAGCACGGGCCCTAGGGCGTGCAGGCTTCTGTAGGGGCGGCACGTGGACTCAGTCGTTGTAGCTCCTGGGCTCGAGGGCACAGGCTCAGTTGCTCCGTGGCGCGTGGAATCTTCCTGGATCAGAGGTCGAACCCGGGTCTCCTGCTTTGGTAGGAGACTTGATTTTTTACCCCGAAGCCACCAGCGAAGCCCCTCTGCTTGTCTTCTTGATACAGAGAGACAGGCTCCGTCTTCTCTCCAAATCGAAAGCCATGATAACCAGACATGTACTCCCACCTCTCATATGAATTCACCAGCATGTAAGGAGGGCTGGCTTAAATGCTTACTGTACACTGGGCACCGAGTTACAAATATACACAAGGACAGCTCCCCAGGCTTGCCACGACCAGAGAAGGCACAAAAAGAAGCAAAGCGTCATGACGCAGTGGGATGAATAAGATGAATAAGTGGGCAGAACCTGGCTTGGTGTCAGGGAAGCTTTCCGGAGGCCCAGGATCTCAGAGGAGGGGACTGCCCTAGCCAGGCCTTCTTGCTGTTCGGGGTGCTGGTAGTTTCTTCAGTTTGTGTCCAGGAGAGGTGGCTAAGGAATGGACTAAGCCAAGTGATGGAGAGCAGAGACAGCACTTAGGTACTGGAGAACGGCCGATGCTTTGTTACCAGGGGAAGTTTGAGGTGGGAGCAGCAGAAACAAAGCTGGTTAACAGCCACTCATGGAGGACCTTCTGCGCTCTGTTAAGAAGCTCTTCTTTTTTTAAATTGTACATGTGTGTGTGTTTTTCATTGACACATAGCTGACTTACAGTGTGTAGTTTTACATTGTATAGCAGGTGATTTAGATTTCTTTTCCTTTCTAGATTATTACAAGATATTGAGTATAGTTCCCTGTGTTATACAGTAGGTCCTGGTTTGTTATCTACATCTGACAGTGTATCTCTAGACAGTAGTGTATATATGTTAATCCCAAACTCCTAATTTATTCCTCCCCTTTCCCCTTGGGTAACCATAAGTTTGTTTTCTTTGTGAGTCAATTTCTGTTTTGTAAATAAGTTCACTTATATCACTTTTTTTAGGTTTCAAATGTAAGCGATCTATCATATGGGATTTGCCTTGCTCTGTCTCTCTGACTTCACTTAGTAGGATAACCTCCAGGTCCATCTATATTGCTTCAGATGGCAATATGTTCCAGATGACAAGAACTCGATTCTTTATTATGGCTGAGTAATATTCCACTGGGCTTCCCTGGTGGCTCAGATGGGAAAGAATCTGCCACAGATTGTGAGAGACCGGGGTTCAGTCCCTGGCTTGGGAAGATCCCCTGGAGAAGGAAATGGCAAGCCACTCCAATACTCTTGCCTGGAGAATTTCCTGGACAGAGGAGCCTGGCAGGTCCATAGTGTCGCAAAGAGTCTTGGGCATGACTGAGTGACTAACACTTTCACTAATATCCCACTGTGTTTATATACCATTCATTCTTCTTTATCCATTCATTTGGCAATGGACATTTAGATTGAAGAAGCTGTTTTTCCTTTTTTAAAAATATTTACTTACGTTTGGCCACATCTGGTCTTAGTTGCAGCATGTGGGGTCCCCACTCAGCATGCAGGCTCCGCTGTAATTGTGGTGTAAAGGCTCAGTAGGTACCCAATGGCATGTGGATCTTAGTCCCCCAACCAGGGATGGAGCCTGGGTCCCATGCATGGCCAGGTGGATTCATAACCACTGGGCCCCCAGGGAAGTCCCAGAAGTCCTTCTCCTTGATGAGCACAGGAGGCCTTAAGAATTTAGGCAAGGAAAAGCATTGTTTTTCTGGCTCAGTTACTAAGTTGTGTCCCACTCTATGCGTCCCCATAGACTGCAGCCCCCCAGGCTCCATGGGATTCTCCAGGCAAGAATACGAGAGTGGGTTGCTGTTTCCTTCTCCAGGGGATCTTCCCGGACCAGAGATCAAACCCACGTTTCCTGCATTGGCAGGTGGATTCTTTACCACTGAGCCACTAGAGCTTTAGGCAGATGATTTTTGGTTTAAAATGATCACTCTGTTGACAGTGTAGAAAACTCACATAAGACCGGCCCCTATGTGACTGATGATGGAGGGAAAGAAGGTGGGTCTGAAGGTGGGCATGGGATTTTGTTGTCACGGAGTGGGGACAAACTTTAAGGACTCTTTTTATTTGGGGGTGTTTGAGGAGAGAGGCAGGTCCCCGGGCCAGGGTGGACACTGGTCCACCTGTCCTGCGTCTCTCTCCACTCTCCCCACTCACTGCAGGCCTTCTCACTCTGCTTTTGGATAGCTCCATGGATGGAATAATTAACTGATTAATCACTCTGCTGAGTAAGTTGCAGCTGAACGTAAACACTTTTTTTTCCCTTCTTTTTTGCCAGAGTGGGTGTGGTGCGGAGAGAAGCTTAGAGTCTGTTTTACGTTATTGTAACAGAAATTAAACATTTATGGGGTTCTCTGTGGTTGCAGAAAGGGGTTTCTCATGGACGGGCAAGTAGGTAGGGCAGAAATTAACGCTCCCCATTGTCTGTCTCGGTGGCTCAGATGGTAAAGCATCTGCCTACAGTGCAGGAGACCCGGGTTCAATCCCTGGGTTGGGAAGATCTCCTGGAGAAGGAAATGGCACCCCACTCCACTGTTCTTGCCTGGAAAATCCCACAGACGGAGGACCCTGGTTACAGTCTACAGACTACAGTCCAGTTCAGTTCAGTTCATTTCAGTTGCTCAGTCGTGTCCGACTCTCTGCAACCCCATGAATCGCAGCACGCCAGGCCCCCCTGTCCATCACCAACTCCCAGAGTTCACTCAGACTCACGTCCATCAAATCCGTGATGCCATCCAGCCATCTCATCCTCAGTCATCCCCTTCTCCTCCTGCCCCCAATCCCTCCCAGCATCAGAGTCTTTTCCAATGAGTCAACTCTTCGCATGAGGTGGCCAAAGTACTGGAGCTTCAGCTTTAGCATCATTCCTTCCAAAGAAATCCCAGGACTGATCTCCTTCAGAATGGACTGGTTGGATCTCCTTGCAGTCCAAGGGACTCTCAAGAGTCTTCTCCAACACCACAGTTCAAACGCATCAATTCTTCAGCACTCAGCCTTCTTCACAGTCCAACTCTCACATCCATACATGACCACAGGAAAAACCATAGCCTTGACTAGACGGACCTTAGTTGGCAAAGTAATGTCTCTGCTTTTGAATATACTATCTAGGTTGGTCATAACTTTTCTTCCAAGGAGTGTCTTTTAATTTCATGACTGCAGTGATTTTGGAGCCCCCAAAAATAAAGTCTGACACTGTTTCTACTGTTTCCCCATCTATTTCCCATGAAGTGATGGGACCGGATGCCATGGTCTTTGTTTTCTGAATGTTGAGCTTTAAGCCAATTTTTTCACTCTCCTCTTTCACTTACATCAAGAGGCTTTTTAGCTTCTTTTCACTTTCTGCCATAAGGGTGGTGTCATCTGCATATCTGAGGTTATTGATATTTCTCCCGGCAATGGTCCATGGGGTCACAGAGTCCCCCACCACTGAGTGACTTCACTTTCACTTTCACTATTGTCTGTCTGAGATAAGCTTGCCTAGGGCAGCAGGATTTAAACCCTGCAGGGCAAACTGGACTGAGAAGGTTCGGGGACACCCTAGACCCTCCCAGAACCTTCCCACTCAAGAGAAGACTACAAATGGACATCCTAAGGTGGTCAATACCAAAATCAGATTGATTATATCCTTTGCAGCTGAAGATGCTCTATACAGTCAGCAAAAACAGGACCAGGAACTGACTGTGGCTCAGATCATGAACTCCTTATTGCAAAATTCAGACTTAAATTGAAGAAAGTAGAGAAAACCACTAGACCATTCAGGTATGACCTAGATCAAATCCCTTACGATTGTATAGTGGAAGTAACAAACAGTTTCAAGGGATTGGATTTGATACACAGAGTGCCTGAAGAGCTATGGACGGAAGTTTGTGACATTGTACAGGAGGCAGTGATTAAAACCATCCCCAAGAAAAAGAAATGCAAAATGGCAAAATAGTTGTCTGAGGAGGCCTTACAAATAGCTGAGAAAAGAAGAGGAGCTAAAGGCAAAGGAGAAAAGGAAAGATATACCCATCTAAATGCAGAGTTCCAAAGAACAGCAAGAAGAGACAAGAAAGCCTTCTTCAGTGATCAATGCAAACAAATAGAGGGAAACAATAGAATGGAAAAGACTAGAGATCTCTTCAACAGAATTGGAGATACCAAGGGAACATTTCATGCAAAGATGGGCACAATAAAGGACAGAAACAGTATGGACCTAACAGAAGCAGAAGATATTAAGAAGAGGTGGCAAGAATACACAGAAGAACTATGCAAAGAAGATCTTCACGACCCAGATAACCACGGTGGTGTGACCACTCACATAGAGCCAGACATCCTGGAGTGTGAAGTCAAGTGGGCCTTAGGAGGCATCACTATGAACAAAGCTAGTGGAGGTGATGGAATTCCAGTTGAGCTATTTCGAATCCTAAAAGATGATGCTATGAAAGTGCTGCACGCAAATGCCAACAAATTTGGAAAATTCAGCAGTGACCACAGGACTGGAAAAGGTCAGGTTTCATTCCAATCCCCAAGAAAGGCAATGTCAAAGAATGTTCAAACTATCTCACAACTGCACTCATCTCACATGCTAGCAAAGTAATGCTCAAAATTCTCCAAGTGAGGCTCCAACAGTATGTGAGCCAAGAACTTCCAAATGTTCAAGCTGGATTCAGAACAGGCAGAGGAACCAGAGATCAAATTGCCAACATCCAATGGGTCATAGAAAAAGCAACAGAATTCCAGAAAAACATCTACTTCTGCTTTATTGACTATGCCAAAGCCTTTGACTGTGTGGATCACAACAAACTGGAAAATTCTTGAAGAGATGGGAATACCAGACCACCTGACCTGCCTCCTGAGAAATCTGTATGCAGATCAAGAATCAACAGTTAGAACTGGACATGGAACAACACTCTGTTTCCAAACTGGGAAAGGAGAATGTCAAGGCTGTGTATTTTAATGAAGGGCTTGTGGGAAAAAAAAAATATATATATATATATATTTTTTTTTTTTCCTCCCCCAAATATAACAGACTGGTTCCAAATTGGGAAAGCAGTATGTTAAGGCTGTATACTGTCACCCTGCTTATTTAACTTACATGTAGAGTACATCATGCGAAATGCTGGGCTGGATGAAGCACAAGCTGGAATCAAGATTTCCAGGAGAAATATCAATAGCCTCAGGTATGCAGATGACACCACCCTTATGGCAGAAAGTGAAAGAGAAACTAAAGAGCCTCTTGATGAAAGTGAAAGAGGAGAGCGAAAAATCTGGCTTAAACTCAGCATTCAAAAAATGAAGATCATGGCATCCGGTCCCATCACTTCATGGCAAATAGGTGGAGAACCAATGGAAACAGTGACAGATTTTCTTTTCTTGGGCTCCAAAATCATTGCAGATGGTGATTGCAGCCATGAACTCAAAAGACAGTTGCTCCTTGGAAGAAAAGCTATGACCAACCTAGACAGCAATTAAAAAGCAGAGATATTACTTTGCCAACAAAGGTCCATCTAGTCAAGGCTATGGTTTTTCCAGTAGTCATGTATGGATGTGAGAGTCGGACCATAAAGAAAGCTGAGCACCAAAGAATTGATGCTTTTAAACTGTGATGTTGGAGAAGACTCTTGAGAGTCCTTTGAACTGCAAGGAGATCCAACCAGTCCATCCTAAAGGAAATCAGTCCTGAATATTCACTGGAAGGACTGATGCTGAAGCTGAAACTCCAATACTTTGGCCATCTGATGCAAAGAAATGACTCCTTGGAAAAGACCCTGATGCTGAGAAAGATTGAAGGCAAGAGGAGAAGGGGATGACAGAGGATGAGATGGTTGGATGGCATCACCAACTCAGTGCACATGAGTCTGAGCAAGCTCTGGGAGTTGGTGATGGACAGGGAGGCCTGGTGTGCTGCAGTCCATGGGGTCACAAAGAATCGGACACGACTGAGAGACTGAACTGAAAATATCCTTGGGATAAAGGTGGTGCTTAGGTGTCTGAATTGTTTTTCTGTTTGGCCTCTGGTGGATCATGGAGCCATTGAATTTTAAATCCTCTGATAGGCTGACCCTTTTTTTGAGGTTTCTGTGTTTATAGCTGAGAGAAATGAGGCCCAGAGGTTTTTACTTGCCCAGGTCACAAAGCTAGTTAGTGTGAGAAAGAAGCCTAGACTCCAGATCATCGAAAACTTCATAGCCAAGAAGAAGCTTTCTAGTATCCTGAAAGCTGCTCTGAGCTAAAAAAAAGAAAAAAGAAAAAACAGTGTTGATGCATGGCAGAAACCAACAAAATTCTGTAAAGCAGTTATCCTTCAATTAAAAAATAAGTTAAAAAAGAAAGATAAGACTCCCAGTGAGCTGTGCAAATCTTCCTCCATACTCCTCATGTGCAGGGAAGAGACCAAGCCAGGACTGAGTGGCTCTGAGAACAACTAGGTCTGGGGTGAGTGTGTGCTCAGCTGTGTCTAGCTCTTTGCAAATCCATGGATTGTAGCCTGCCAGGCTCCTCTGTCCACAGGATTATCCAGGCAAGAACACTGGAGTGGATTGCCATTTCTTACTTCAATGGGTCTTGGAAGCATGTCTGGAGTCAGTTAGTCAGTTCAGTTGCTCAGTCGTGTCTGACTCTTTGAGACCCCATGGACTGCAGCACACCAGGCTTCCCTGTCCATCACCAACTCCCAGAGCTTACTCAAACTGATGTCCATCCAACCATCTCATCCTCTGTCATCCCCTTCTCCTCTTGCCTTCAATCTTTCCCAGCATCAGGGTCTTTTCCAAGGAGTCAGTTCTTTGCATCAGATGGCCAAAGTATTGGAGCTTCAGCTTCAGCATCAGTCCTTCCAATGAATATTCAAGACTGATCTCCTTTAGGATGGACTGGTTGGATCTCCTTGCACTCCAAGGGACTCTCAAGAGTCTTCTCCCACACCACAGTTCAAAAGCATCAATTCTTTGGTGCTCAGCTTTCTTTATGTCCAACTCTCACATCCATGCATGACTACTGGAAAAACCATAGCTTTGGCTAGATGGACCTTTGTTGGCAAAGTAATGTGTTTGCCCTTTAATATGCTGTCTAGTTTGGTCATAGCTTTTCTTCCAAGGAGCAATTGTCTTTTGAGTTCATGGCTGCAATCACCATCTGCAATGATTTTGGAGCCCAAGAAAAGAAAATCTGTCACTGTTTCCACTGGCTCCCCATCTATCTGCCATGAAGTGATGGGACCGGATGCCATGATCTTCATTTTTTGAATGTTGAGTTTTAAGCCAGATTTTTCACTCTCCTCTTTCACTTTCATCAAGAGGCTCTTTAGTTCTTCTTCACTTTCTGCCATAAGGGTGATGTCATCTGTGTACGTGAGGTTATTGATATTTCTCCTGGAAATCTTGATTCCAGCTTGTGTTTCATCCAGCCCAGCATTTCGCATGATGTACTCTGCATGTAAGTTAAATAAGCAGGGTGATAGTATACAGCCTTAACGTACTGCTTTCCCAATTTGGAACCAATCTGTTGTACTTGGGGGAGGAAAAAAATGTGTGTTTTTTTTTTTTAACAAGCCCTTCATTAAAATTTCCTTGGAAAGAGATACTAAAGTTTTTAGCAAGCAACAGATGGTAAAGAGAACTTAATTTTACATTAACCACCATTAGTAATTTAAGATGTGGAAAATGTCATTGATAATCTCTTATTTGAAAATGCTTCCTTTAATGCTTCATTTTATTGAAAGTAAGAAATATTTACAAGGTTTTTATAGAGGTTCATTCAAAGTTTACAGCCCTCTGCTCAGCTTTGCTCCAGAGGTCTCATGTCCTGAAGTCCAGGCTGTAGAAGCAATAGGGAGGTATTTTGCCTAAAATAAGGGCAGTTGACAGAAAAGCTCAAGTTATCAGAGTGAGTTTGAGAATTACTCTGCTCCTATAGGCAACTGCCAGTGTTTTGAGTAGGGAGTAAAGGGATTAAAGCAATATTTTAGGAAAATTTAATCTGCCTCACTCTGTAGGATGAATTAGGTGGGAAAGGAAGAGAAACTAGAAGGGAGGTGGTCTGGAGACACAGCTACAAATGAGGGGTAGTTTTCTGCTGTTAAGAGATATCATGGGGGAATCCCCTGGCCGTCAAGTGGTTAGGACTTCACTGCCGAGAGCGTGAGTTCAGTCCCTGGTCAGGGAACTAAGATCCCACATGCTGCACGTTGCCACCAAAAATATATATATATATTTATATATCATAATATATCATAATGATTATGAGGACAGGCTTTCAAATTAAATACAGCCTCCTTCAGATCCAAGCTGTTTCCCTTGCGAATCACATGACCTTGAATAAATTGCTTAACCTAATGCTTCAGTTTCCATGTATAAAATTGGGTAATAAAACCTCTCTCACAGGCTTATTATGAGAATATGAGAATGTGCTCTAAAAACTGGAGCCTCATACTTGGAACATGGTATACCCTTAAATAAACTGGAACTTTTTCTTATTACTGTAGAGTTATTTATGATATTATGTAAAAGCTTAGAAAATTCTGTTAATATTGACAATAACAACAAAAATATTCCCCAAAGGCACCGCCCAACAATCTATGTTTTTCATATCTGCTCCTTCTCAGAAGGAAGCACAGATTCATATCGGTCTGGCCTGGTTATTGCTAACCACAGCTCCCTCAAATTAAACATGGACCCTTCTACTACCAATAGCCCAGTCCTCCCCAACTCTGCAAGTTTGTCCTGGAAACACTGCAGCAGGTAGAGAGCACCCCGTGAGCAGGGGTCAGGCCTGGAGCCCAGCCTCCTGGGAGCTCCCGGCAGAACCCTGCCGGTGCAGTGGTGCACAGCAAGACTCAAGCAGGGTTTCAGGGCTGGGCTGCAAAGCTGGGCAAAAAGGGTACAGCCGTTGCAGATGGCACACCCATTCCCTTCCTGAATCTCAGCACAGAGGATGGAGCACCAGAGGCAGCCACAGGAGCTGCACGCAGCCATCCCATCAGCAGATGCTTCCAAAGCTGAAGAAGATAGCCCTGTCTATTGCCAGCCACTGGTTGGTTTCCTGAGCACCAGGCAGTCAGGGAAAAGCAGGGGAATCAACTGAGAATCCACATATTATTAACTCATTGAAACCTAAAAATCCAGACCTTTAGCAACCTAAAGCAATGTTTCCTGGGTAAATATTCACTCAAAGTGATTCTAGTTTGCATTTATTTGTTTCGGTCTGTTTTTTTTTTTTTAAGCTTGTTAGAAAACCCGTAATGTCTTACCAGAAATGCCTGTAGAGCCAGGGGAGGAGCTGTCGGGCTCCTGGACACGTAGAAAACTCACTGTTTGGGCAAGAGGAATACCTGGGCCTGATGACCTCAGAGCTCGGTTCACACGGTTTGTCTCAGTGTGGACTCTGGGCAGTCACCCCACACTGGCTCCCCGCAGAGAATCCCCCAGACAGGACGTGGCCTCTTTTGTGGGCTGGCTTTCTCAAATAATGGTTGGTGGATGCCAGGCATTATCTGTGCTGCGACTACAATAGGACTGTGTAGGAGGGAAGCAAGCACTCATTCAGTCAACAATCACGTATTTAGTACAGCCTGGCTGCTAGAAAGGCCCAGAGAATGCAGGAGTGCAAGTGCAATCTTTGCTCCTTCCCAGGGCTCAATCTGTAAAGACAGAGACAAATAACTGCAGTAGGCGAGTAAGCCATGTGAGGGCACAGGGCCAGTGGCTGCAGATGCAGACCAGAAGCCTCTGCTCTCCTCTGCCTTTTTTGTTTAAGTGAAAGTGAAAGTCGCTCAGTCGTGTCCGACTCTTTGCGACCCCATGGACTATACAGTCCTTGGAATTCTCTAGGCCAGAATACTGGAGTGGGTAGCCATTCCCTTCTCCAGGGGATCTTCCCAACCCAGGGATTGAACCCAGGTCTCCCGCACTGCAAGCAGATTCTTTACCAGCTGAGCCACAAGGGAAGCCCCCCAGTAAACTCTTTGAGCCTCAGTTTCCTCATTTGTGAAACAGTAATGAAATAACTAATTGGCCAAGTTACAGTGAGTTCTGAAACACGTCAAGATATGGAAGGTAACGACCATCTGTCATTTACCATGGCTATTTTAACAAAGGAGTACAACAAGACTATGCTGTCACCCTGCTTATTTAACTTATATGCAGAGTACATCATGCTAAATGCTGGGTTGGATGAATCACAAGCTTCAGTCAAGATTGCCAGGAGAAATATCAATACCCTTAGATACACAGATGATACCATTCTAATAGCAGAAAGCAAAGAAGAAGTAAATAACTCTCTTGATGAGAGTCAAAGAGGAAAGTGAAAAAGCTGGCTTAAAACTCAACATTCAAAAAATGAAGATTATGGCATCCAATCCCATCACTTCATGACAAATAGAAGGGGGAAATGTGGAAGCAGTGACAGATTTCTTGGGCTCCAAAATCACTGAGGATGGTGCCTGCAGCCATGAAATTAAAAGACAATTGCTCCTTGGAGGAAAAGCTATGACCAACCTAGACAGCATATTAAAAAGCAGAGACATTACTTTGCTGACATAGGTCCATCTAGTCAAAGCTATGGTTTTTCCAGTAGTCTTGTATGGAAGTGAGAGTTGGACTGAGCACCAAAGAATCGATGCTTTCAAACTGTAGTGTTGGAGAAGACTCTTGAGAGTCCCTTGGACTGCAAGGCGATCCAACCAGTCCATCCTAAAGGAAATCAGTCCTGAATATTCATGGAAGGACTGATTCTGAAGCTGAGACTCCATTACTTTGGCCATCTGATGAGGAGAGCCAACTCCTTGGAAAAGACCCTGATGCTGGGAAAGACTGAAGGCAGAAGAAGAGGGAGACAGAGGATGAGATGGCTGGATGGCACCATCGACTCAGGGGACATATTGCTGTTCAGTCGCTCAGTCGTGTCCTATTCTTTGTGACCCCATGGACTGCAGCATGCTAGGCTTCCCTGTCCTTCACTATCTCCTGGAGCTTGCTCAAACAATGGTGAAGTACAGGGAAGCCTGGTGTACTGCAATCGATGGGGTCACAAAGAATCAGACACGACTGAGCAACTGACAAGAATTTTAATGATAGTGGAATGGATGGAGGCCCCATAGAGGGAGGAGGGCTCAGAGGAACCAGAAGGGCTTAGTAGAGAAGGTAGCATTTGAAATGACTCTCAAATTTGAGATTTTAATCATCTCTGATTCCTGGCCTCTATGGAGTTCAGGTTATAGACCTTGGAGTATGTCCAGAGCATCTGAAATTGTATTCTAAACTTCATGTTGTCTGCATATCCAGTTTTGGAGGGGCGGAGGACCCATAGTTTGCAAATTACTCTTAAATGGGTTAATAACCATCTCAAAACGTTAAGAACCACCATGCTGATCTAGAAGTATAACTAGAGGTTCACCAGGTAGGCAACGTCAGAAAAGCCATTTCAAGCAGAACAAACCGTTCACAGAAAGCACAAATGTGAAGAGGAAGTAAAGTGGCTTCGTGGGTGTGCCGGCCCCAGACACCCACGCTCAGAAGGGTCTTGCTCTCAGTTTAATGCTTGGTTGTCCCTGCCTTGAACTTCTCGGTTTTGTTTGTTTTGTTTGTGCCACACCATATGTGAGATTTTAGTTCCCTGACCAGGGATTGAACCCGAGCCCCCTGCAGTGGAAGCGAGGAGTCTTAACCATTTAACCACCAGGGAAGTCTGGACTACCTGATTTTTTGACAAAAAGCCCAGTGTTTTAATTTTGCACTGGGCCTCGAAGATTATATAGCCAGTTCTGAGAGGAAACATGATATTTTCAGAGAATTCCCAATGGATGGCGTGAGATAAGGGTAAGAGGTAAGAATAGCCACATGAAGGAGCTACTATTCCAGCCAAGAGACTTAAAAATGGTTAGAAGTGTAGAGACATGGCGGGGATTTAAAAAGGAAGCTAGCGTGGCATTTTACTGTGGAAAAGATCACTCTGGTGGCTTACAGAGGTGGAACTGGGGGGACTGACAGCTGTAGACTGGAATCAGGAGGCAGCTACCACAGTAGGTCAGGTAAACAAGAAGAGGGCTTGAATTAGACGGTGGTCACAGGAGAGAGGAGGAGGGCTACTAGGTCAGGAGGTGGGGCCCAGTGGGCTCAGTGGCACTCTGGACTGGGTTTAATGGAGGAGACCAGCATGACTGCTATGAACCTCACTTGAGGAGTGGATTTTCAAAGAAAATTAATTCTGTTTGGGACCATATCAGGGCTTCCTGATAGCTCAGTTGGTAAAGAATCCGCCTGCAATGCAGGAGACCCTGGTTCTATTCCTGGGTGGGGAAGATCCGCTGGAGAAGGGAAAAGCTACCCATTCCAGTATTCTGGACTGAAAAACTCCGTGGATGTATAGTCCAGGGGGTCACAAAGAGTCGGGCACGACTGAACGACTTTCACTGGGGTATCTCGGAGTGCCCCAGGTCAGGAAGTTTCCGCACAGCTGATATCTAAAGGATGAAGAGGGAGGGAGGGAGCTCTGAGATGGAGAGTTTTTCTTTCTTTTTTGGCTGTGCCATATGGTGACCGGGGATCAAACACGGGCCCCCTGTATCGAGAGCATGAAGTCTTAACCCTTGGACCACCAGGGAAAAGTCCTTGAGATGGAGAGTTCTGAGTCATCAGCGTTGGTTGTGGAGAATGTTCGAGCGAACATCAGAGACCTGAGCCCAGAACCCTGGGGACCGCGGTGGAGGTGAAGGGAGGGGGTCCGAGAGGGAACCCGCTGTGAAGCAGACGGACTGAAGGGCTCCAGGGGCCCCGAGGGGCAGGGGGACCTGGCAGTCAGAGAGACCCCTTTTCAAAAGGGGAGAGCCTCCAGCTCATCAGAGAGGTGACGAGAGAACAGAAAACAGTCCTGAGGGCCTGGCTGTGGGACAGTCTCTGGCGATCACTGGCAAGAAAGGCTTCTGGAAAAGCCAGCCCAGGGCAAGTGGAGGGGCAAGTGAGAGCCTTGGAGGCACTGAGCAGGGCCCTGCAGGGGGATGTGACCCCGAAGGGCTGAGCAGCTGGAGGAGGGAGCAGCATTTTAGGGGGTGAGGGTGGGGATGGTGGGGATGAGGGGCCCTGAATGAGGGGAAGGAGTGAGCCAGCCCGGACCGCCTGTCCTGAGCCTGAAAGTACAAAATCAGACATGGATACTTGCGGGGCGGGAAGTGGACGGAGACCATGCGGGGTGGGTCCACCTGTTTTTCTCTGTAGAAGCTGCAAAGTCGCTGCAGGGCAGAGGGCCAAGGTGGGACAGGGGGACTTAGGGAAGATGTGCCGGGCGAGCCCAAGCTCAGCCGGGACAAGAGGAAAGGTGCTGGTGCCAACTGAGGGTCTGCTGCAGAGCTTTCTTACAGCCGCTTCCCTCATAGCTCAGTCGGTAAAGAACCCACCTGCAATGCAGGAGACCCTGGTTCAATTCCTGGGTCGGGAAGATCCACTGGAGAAGGGATAGGCTACCCACTCCAGTCTTCTTGGGCGTCCCTTGTGGCTCAGCTGGTAAAGAATCTGCCTGTAATGTGGGAGACCTGGGTTCCATCCCTGGGTTCCATCTCCCTGGGTTGGGGAGATCCCCTGGAGAAGGGAAAGGCTACCCACTCCAGGATTCTGGCCTGGAGAATTCCAGGGACTGTATAGTCCAGGGGGTCACAAAGAGTCGGACACGACTGAGCAACTTTCGCTTTCACTTTGTTCTGTGTGGGCCCATCAGGTCCTCCCCACCTTCTCCAGGCTCACGGAGCCCAGGCAGCTGTGAACTCCAGGTTCCTGCCATGGTCCCCCCTCTGCCATCCACATCTTGCACATCAGGCAGTGAGTGTCTGGTCTCATCACTTCCCTCCTCAAAACCATCCAGGGGCTTCTGCTGTCCCTGGAATAAAACGCGAAGCCCTCCCCTATGTCATTCTGAAGCCCGTGAGCTCTGGTCACTCACCCACCTCTCCAGGCGTGTCCACCACCTGTCCCTTCCTCCTGCTCCAGCCACAGGGGCCTTCTCACCCTGCAGACGCACTGGGCTCTTCTCATCCCAGGACGCTGGTGACTGTTCCTCCTGCTGAGAACGTTCTCCCCCATGGATCTACAATGTGGCTGTCTCCTTCTCAGCATCAAATCTCCCCCTCATAGTCATTAATACCCAAAATTACTCTATGTGTGTGTTTGCTTGCACACTTACTGTCTGTCTCCCCCCTCCCTGCCCCCACCAAAGAATGTAAGCTCCTTGCAGGCTTGGACTCTCTTGCTTCGTTGCTGGGCTGACACTGTCGGGCACAGGACAGGCTGGATGTGAATACCTGCTGGCTGGCGGCTGTGAGGAACAGAGGTGGAGCAGGTGGTCCGGGTGAAGCAGGAATCCGGCCTGAAAGTAGCAGCGGGACTGTGTGAAGCCCTTCCTTGCAAGAGTGTATTCAGGTGTCATGTGTAGTTAAAGGTGAGTAAACGAACAGGTGCCACAGTGGGAAACTAGGAAAATATGGCAGCTAAAATATGGTGAACCACACAACTTTAGAACTGGAAAGAACCTTCAAGATGGAGTCACAATGGTCCCACCAGACAGATTAGCAAAGGGAGTTTCCCCTGGAAGGGCAAGAGACATGGCCCCTTCAGGCTGGCGGTCGGCATTCCAGCCAAGACGGGGCTCGTGTCTGTCTTGCTTTGATATTTTTTAAAATTGTTTTTTGGAAGATAACTGCTTTACAGGATTGTGCTGGTTTCTGCCATACCCCAGCGTGAATCAGCCACAGGTACATGTGTCCCCGCCCTCCTGAACTTCCCTCCCATCTCCCTCCCCATTCCCCCAGCCCTCTAGGTTGTCACAGAGCACTGGGTTGAGCTCCCTGTGCCCCGCAGCATGGGCCCACTGGCTCTCCAACTTACATATAGTAGTGTGTATGTCTCCATGCTGCTCTCAGCTCCCCCACCCTCGCCCTCCCACGCTGTGTCCACAAGTCTGACCTCTAGGTCTGCGTCCGCACTGCTGCTCTGCAAACAGGTTCATCAGAACCATCTTTGATTTTGAACTGTTGTGGAAGCCTGGTAATTGTCTTAGAAATTAGCTGGGCTATTCAAGATTTCCCTCCACTCCTTCTGAAAGACTACAGTGATCTCTTGTTCACAGGAAATAATGGGGGGAGCTTGCCCTTCCCTTGGCGTCTGTCCTCTCAGCATCAGGAGGTGGTGTGTGGACGGCTACTTTGTCAGGGCTGGCCATGGAGGCTTCTCCCCTCCTGAAATCCATGGGGTTGAGGTACAGCCTGGCTCGGCTCCTGGTGACTATTTCTTGTGGCAGCTCAGGTTGGGCGTCAGAGCCAGATAAAGCGAGGAGGCACTGCAGCAGATTTTTCATTCATTACATTGCTTTTTCTTTTCTTTTTTGGCCACATCGCACAGCTTGTGGGGTCTTAGTTCCCTGACCAGGGATCCAATCCCAAGCCCACAGCTGTGAAAGTGCTGAGTTCTAACCACTGGACCACCAGGGAAGTCCCTCCATGGCTTTCTCATGAAGCAAGAAGTGAGGCCTGCACAAGGAGAGATCTGCTTGTTTTGTAAAGCGTCTAGACCTGACCCGGAACACGGAGCTAGAAGGTCCCACGTGGCACCCAGCCAGCAGGAAGCCTGAGCTCTCCAGACATGTGACTGTCTCCTCCTGCTCTCTCTTAGCAACAGAGAGAGGGTTTGCTCAGAGGTTCTTGACTTCAGGCCTAAGAGGCCAAACAGAGGCATTTTCCCAGGAGCCTTGGGAAGGAGCACAATTCAGACTTGACTGTGGAACAGTCAGGCAATGAGACCCTCCCTGGCTTCACACACCCCAACCCACAGTTGTCATGACCTCAGTGGGGTCATAGAGGCGGTAGCTCTCACTCTGAAAACACTAACATTCTGAAAAGGCCACATACTGATGGAACCACTCAGCAATCCACGAGTGTGCTTTTGCAGCCATCAGTTATGAAGTGTCCATTGTGTGTCCCGCCCACTGCTACACAGTTCAGTTCAGTTCAGTCTCTCAGTTGTGTCCGACTCTTTGCGACCCCATGAATTGCAGCACGCCAGGCCTCCCTGTCCATCACCAACTCCCAGAGTTCACTCAGACTCAGGTCCATCAAGTCCGTGATGCCATCCAGCCATCTCATCCTGGGTCGTCCCCTTCTCCTCCTGCCCGCAATCCCTCCCAGCATCAGAGTCTTTTCCAATGGGTCAACTCTTCGCATGAGGTGGCCAAAGTATTGGAGTTTCAGCTTTAGCATCATTCCTTCCAAAGAAATCCCAGGGCTGATCTCCTTCAGAATGGACTGGTTGGA